>NC_068377.1:8422999-8722999 GCF_023724105.1 Carassius gibelio | reverse complement strand
TGTCCTTTCATCTGCTGTGCATAAAGTATTGAGACAACATCCTGCGGGCACTTCCTGTCTCTTCTGCCTTCATTTCCTGTTTTCTCTGGGCAGCTCGCAGAGTTTCTGCCTTACAGTTTTGCTGATTGACTGGGGATCCATGTGTAATGTTGGGATTTTATGAGTGGTGCTTACTAAGGCAGGCAATATTGCCATTTTCTACAATATCTTAACAATAATAAGTCTTAAACTTCAGTGCGTAGCAACGTGTCTCCTCCAGATATGAATAATGTAGAGAGATGAGTAAAGAGTTGTGCTAGTTTTACTTTCGCTTTTCTAAGTAATTTGATTTTGTCAGAGGGCTCTTGACTTGTCTGTAATAAACCACCCTATCAACAACATATTTGTTTCATATTCTTGCACGTGTACAACTGGAAATGTCCCTCGTCTATTAGGCTGTTGCCCCGTAACCCTCTGTCCCTGACCTAGATTCCCTTCAGCCATCAGTCTCCGAGGACACACAGTAAGCAGCTTACTCACATTATATTAAGAAATCCTACACTAGTCAAACTGAACTGCAGCTGGGCACTGATCGATTGCACATTTTGAGCTGATCAGATTAGACCTACAAACCTCACATCTAACCAGCTCTTCTTGTTTTGGTTTTTTATAAATAAGTAAAAAAAAAAAAAAAAAAAAAAAAAAACCTGTTATGCCACTTCCATTACAGGAAGAATGCAACTTTAATAAATAAATAAAAATAAACAAATAAAATAAAATATATGCTTTATGTTGGTGATTTGTGCTGCTAGTGTATCTGCCTCTGTCTGTTTTAAAACCTGCATTTTTACACAAGTGCTCACAGTGTTTGTTATTCAGTGCAACAACAGTCAATCTCTCCCAGTGACAGATGTCACACAATTGTTGTGTAAACAGCTTTTTTGGTCAAAATTTTGTTTGCAGTGTAAATGGGGTGATTTGGTGAAATGTGATTTCATTATTTTTTTTTGTTCACTTCTGGTGAGATATATATATATAATTTATTTTTGACATTGTTATAAGCAGTATGACAGTTCTATTCTACTGTTGACAGTAGAAATTTCCCATAGAGATTGTTATACTGTTTAAACCCACAATATATCTGCATTATATTAAGCACTGATACCAGACTTATAATACATTTATGAATCTTGTATTTTTTTGGTTTTCAAGTTGAGGAAAAAAAATAATAATAATAATAACAAAATTAAAGTTTCTTGATTGAAAAATAGAAAATTATTACTGCATATAACAAGTAAAACATTTTGCAGACACAAATTTGCAAAATTTCATTAAAGTACAGCAAATTGGGACAGATTAATCCATCAGAATACTGTGATAATGTGATTATCTCAGCTGAGTCTATTTTAGAAGACTAAAAGTGCAAGCACTTCATTAGCTACCTTCATCCATCTGTTATAAACATGTTTAGACTGCTTCTGATGTTCTTGCTCTTCAAGGTTTGAATCACAGGAACGTGACAGCAAGTGTGTGTGTGTGTGTGTGTTCAAGAGGTTGGGGTACATTACACGTAAGCATTTACAGGTGTTAGCGAACAGTCATCAGCCCAAAAAAGTGAAGAATAATTCCTGGAAAGATCTTTGTTACTGGAAGCATTTGTGTCTGGCTTCCTCTCTATATAAATTATATTTGTGGCCTTGAGCAAATCACTATGTTGGGAACAACAAGCTAGTTTTAAAATCTTCCAATAGATTAAACAAGAGCAAAAGTCTAGGTGACGGGATTGTTGTACCTCATTGGGTTTTTATTTGTGTTAAAGCCACAGGAATGTGTGTGTGTGTCATTGTAGGCATGTTTGTACAGTTGTGGGTCATACAGTAAAAACTGGCAAACACAAAGATGGCTCTCTCTCTCTTCAAGTCGATAACGCCGGTGAGACGACTAAAGAACTAGACGGCTGTATTGTATGGCAGATATGTTGACACTGACATACTGAGAATAATTGATGGGTGTTTCTGAAAGAGCAGCTGCTTTTGTCCCAACGCAGCGGTGACCTTGCCTCAGCCACACTGAAATGTGAACACCGGCCATTTTGTAATCGGTGACAGACTGCCAAGTCATAGCTTTAAAGAAACACACACGTACACACGTGCTAGAATGCCAACGTAGGACCCCTGCCTCCCCATGTGGTTTTGGGTAATTTCACACTATGGCTGCTGCCACCAACAGGCTTTCACATGGGCCAGGCAGCTGGGAATTGACCCAAGGTTTCACTTGACCTTCAGGCTATTAAAGATGGCATACATAGGAATGCATAATAACTAGTGCTAGCTTACTTAGTTGAATTATGACGGTCATGAAACTAAGTAGAAGCGGGTATTGTGTCTGTTGACAAGTGTGTATAAGGCTGGTTTGTGGATTAATATGCCCATTTTCTCCTCAACAGAAAAACAAGGTCCAGAGCGGAAGCGCATTAAAAAAGAGCCCACTAACACCAGGAAGTCAGGCTTGCCATTTGGGATGGGCATGCCAGGGATCCGGGCCGGGTACCCCCTCTCAGAGCGGCAGCAGGTGGCTCTTCTCATGCAGATGACGGCGGAGGAGTCCATAAACAGTCCAGGTGCGTATTTGTCATGGGTGCTACGTCTCCGGGGCCGTGAGCAGGAGGGGGCCCAGTGGTTTCAGTAGCTTCCACTGTCCCTGCTGCACTTCCATGCCGTTCTTCATTTCAGCTCACACCACAGCACTTAATTAGAATTCAGTTAAACAAGATAACCCTCATCAATTTCCACTACTTCAGTGAAATGAGCCTATGCAGTCTTAATCCACTGTTGTTCATCGGCCCTCCAGGACTGTTGATAGAGCGTCAAGAGACTTGTTTCAGTATGAATTGTTCAGATTCAGACTTGATTGAATTGGCTCGGGTGGTTTTGCATTCTAATGTTGGAGCTTGGAAAAAAACTAGACTGTTTGTTTTTCTATAAAGTTTATTACTTCTTGATTATGCATGTCTCTATTACATTTCTGAAATGTAGCTCTTTCTCTGCAAATCATTCACCAGATTTATTTTTCCAAAACAAAGAACTACAGCAAACGCCTCTAACCCCATCCCTGCACAGCACTTTTGTATTCCAGCTATTGTTGTGCACACACTTAAGCATGTTCTGTAGTCAGTGTCTGAAAATTAGTGTAGCTATATGTAGCTCTGTCTTCCCTGTGGTCAATAATAAATTACTTCGTCTACAAACGGAATAGTTTGTCGATTTAATGGGCAATTTTGTTATTGACTATCACAAGATGTGAAAAACTGCATTACAAACCGTGTAATGCAGGCAGGCAGTCATTTGCCACGTTTGTTGTGTAAGACTGCCACCTCGAGGTCAGAGCAAACAAGACTCGCTCATTTGCTTATACTAAGTCAGCTGTTCTCAACCTTTTTGGCTCCATGTCCCTCCATCATTCAAAAGGGTATTTGAAGCCCCTCCACCTACCCCAATTTAGGTTAATATGTTTCCTCTTACAGTTCAGGTAAAATGATATTAGAAGCCATACTTTTTTTTTTTTTTTTTTTTTTTTTTTTTTTTTTTCACCATCCAATTGATTTGAGTTTTTTGTTGTTGTTTTTGATTACTGGATAAGGATTTTTTTAGAAATATTTATACTTACAACAAGCATAATTATTTTTATTATATAAATTACCAAGAAGTTACCATGCTATCTTGTGTCCCCCTTGGAATGTTGCCGAGACCCAGAAGAGTGCCCTAGCCCCCTGGTAGAAAACCACTTCCATAAATAATTGCTGTTAATACTGATATTTTTGTTCAGACACCACACCAAAGCATCAGTCGCAGTCCAATCTGGGTCAGAAGGGAACACCAAACTCTGCCTCAAAAACCAAAGACAAAGTTAACAAGCGGAATGAGAGGGGTGAGACGCGGCTGCACCGGGCAGCCATACGTGGGGAGGCACGCCGGATAAAGGAGCTCATCAACGAGGGAGCTGACGTGAATGTAAAAGACTTTGCAGGTAAAGGCAGGCATCACAAATCACCTGACTTCCACCTTAATATTGTAACTTTCCGTTTATATTAAATGAGAAATGAAGTGATTACTATCGCAGTCTGGTTAAAATGGTGATGAGCAAACATTTAATAGTGACATACTCTTTATTTTAGGCTGGACCGCACTGCATGAGGCGTGTAACAGAGGGTATTACGATGTGGCCAAGCAGCTGCTGGCAGCCGGGGCTGAGGTTAACACCAAGGGCCTGGATGACGACACGCCTCTACATGATGCGTCTAACAATGGCCATCTTAAAGTAAGTACCTCAGAACAGATGTTTCAAGTTAAGTTTTATTATTACATTTTAAAATTGGCATTGACAGCCATATTCTGGTTTTATAGGTTGTGAAGCTGCTGTTACGATATGGAGGGAATCCTTCTCAAATCAACAGAAGAGGAGAGACTCCGTTAAAAGTGGCAAATTCGAAAACAATGCTTAATCTGTTGCTGGGAAAAGGCACTTACACCTCCAGTGAGGAGAGTTCCTCAGGTGTGTTATCATGAAGTTGTGTGAATAATTCCAGAAAGTGTCTAACAGGAAATGTGTACCTTACGTTGATATTAAGAGTTCTTGTTTGTATCAACAGAATCTTCTGAAGAGGAGGATGCCCCATCATTTGCCCCATCCAGCTCTGTTGATGGCAATAATACAGACTCAGAGTTTGAGAAGGGCTTGAAATTAAAAGGGAAGGGCATGGACCCACCCAAATCCACCACCACTCCTGTCAAGGATGAGTACGAGTTTGACGAGGATGATGAGGAGGAGCGTGTCCCACCTGTGGATGACAAGCATCTGCTCAAGAAAGAGTTCCGCAAGGAACCCATCAGCAAGACAAACAGCTTAATCTCCATACCCAAGATGGAGGTTAAAACCTATTCCAAAAGCAACTCGCTGACACCAAAGAAAGCTGTGCGCAGGATCCTGTCGGACAGCAACAGCTCGGACGAGGATGACAGGACGTTATGTTTCACACCCACGTCCACTCCAAGGCAAACTGCACCTCAGACCAATGTCAAGAGCCGGGACTTGACGTCATTGAGCTCTAAGCAGCAAAAAGACAAAAGTAAAGTCAAGAAGAAGAGGAAGAAGGAGATAAAAAATAATGTTAGTAAGGTGCGCTTTGTTAGAGCGAATGCCAAGTTTTGCACCTCGGATTCTGAGATTGGGGATGTGGAGAGTGAGGATGATAAAGGATCCATGCAGAGTGCAAATTGTGTAAAGGACTCTTCTACCTTGAGCCTCAAAGAACCCTCTGTTTTTAGTTCTCTGTCTATCTCGAATTCATCCTCCACGCACGGGAGTCTGGGCTCTCAGAAACTCACACAGTCTCTGGCAGAGCAGCATCCAAAGCAGTGGAGGACAGATGGCTGGAAGACTGTGTCCTCTCCAACGTGGTCTGATGTCAGCTCCCTCTCAGACTCAGTCAGAACAAGGCTTTCCAGCGAGTCAGACTACTCTTCTGCCGACTCCAGCATTGAATCTGTGAAACAGGTGAAAAAGAAAGTGCAAGATAACAGAAAGAAAAATAACATGCATGCCAATGTGGTAGACAAAAAGAACTCGGAGTTCTACAAGAATTCGAACGCAGATGGGACCATTTCTAAAACGGACAAAGATGGAAAAGTGTTAAAGAAACACAAAGTGAAACACAAACATAAAAGTAAGGAAAAAGATAAAGCTCCAAGTGTCGTGTTGAGTCAAGACATGAATGAAAAGTTTGTCAAGAGCTTTTCTTTTGACTTTGACGATACCAGGCTGAAGTCGCTAATTGTTGAGACCGAGTCACCTTCTGAAAATAGGGTCAAATTGTCCAAACATGAGAAAGATCATTTTAAGAAGGAGGACAGACTGTCTAAGGGTAAATCAGAAGACAAGGACTGGCCAGGTAAAGAAACTCAAAGGGTGATCAAGGAAGAGAGGTCAAAGAAGACAAAGGAGTCCAACAAGGAAAAGGTGAGCAAAGAGGAGAGGGACAAACCTTTGAAGACTGAGAAGGAGAGAAGCATAAAAGACAAAGACAAGGCAAAAGAGGAGAAGCAGAAACCCCATAAAGATGACAAAAAGAAAAAGTCTAAGGATAAGTCTCTTAAAGTCGACAAAAAGAATGAGCAGAAAGACGACAAACATTTTAAATCTGAGAAAAGCATAAAAGAAGAAAAAGAAAAGTCAAAGAGGGATAAAAACATCAAGGAGGAAGCTGATTCTGAACATTGTGACTTAAAAAATCACCTACTAGAGGACACCAAGATGAGTGCGTCCGATGACCCCCATGATCGGTGGCAGTCAGATATGTCTTCTGACAGTTCGCTTTATGGAGATGATAGCTGGGACGCCCCTGTAAAAGAATACAAAGCAAATAATGCGGTCAAGTTAATTGTAGAAACAGTCAAAGAGGAAAGCAAGGAAAGGAAAAAGGAAAATAAGGTCAAAGATAAAAAGCCAGATCATGGAGAAAAACGTCCTGAAAAGGAAACCGCATCAAAGAAGAAAGACAAAGAGTCCTCTGAAAAGAATGCTGAAAAGAAAAAAGACTGGACAGACAAACAAAGATTTAATTCTGGTCAGTCACTGGAAAAGGAGAAGAAACGAAAAGAATCAGCAGAGGGTGTCAAAGAGAAGAAAGATAAGGATTCTGTGGATGGCAGCAGAGACAGAAAAGACTCCTATGAATTTACTAAAGAAAGGAAAGACTCCAAAACAAAACAAGAATCTTTGAGAGATGACTATGGGAATGAGGCCTTCTATAAAGACAAACCAGAAAATGAAAACACTTGCAAGTCTGACCCCAGGGAGAGAAACCACTCTGGAAAGGAAAGGGAGAAGAAAACGGATAGTGTGGAAAAGAAAGAGAAGTCCAAAGGAGAAAAACACAAGGACAAGCCTAAGGACAGAAATTTGGACCAGGAAAAGGACAAACCTGAGAAAAACTCAATTGATAAATCAATGAAAGAGAAAGATCCAGAAAGGACCTCCAAAGACAAGCGAGATGGGTTTAAAGAAAAACATAAAGATTCTCATAACAAAGAAAAAGACAGGAAGATGTCATCTGAACAGAATAAAGATAAAAAAGAAAAGACATCCCAGGACAAACATGCTGATAGAGAAAAAGATTTCTCAGAGTTTAAGAAAGAGGAGCGAAAACCTGAAAAGGTGAGAGAGAAGACATGGTATGCAATTGAAGATATTTTTACAGATGAAAGTGAGGATGAAGATGACAATTATAACGGGGGTGTTGCAAAATTTAGTGACTCTCTTGGACTGTCAGATTCACACAGGAAAGATTCCACGCCTGACAGAGATGAAATGGATAATTTCCAAACAGATAAACATAAGAAATACTCTGAGGGCAAAACACATTCCACGGAAAAACAAAAAGACAAGGAACATAAAGAGAAGAAAAAAGAGAAGGCAGCATTTGATGCTGGAAAAGAGAGAAAAGCCTCCATGGAAAAACACAAAGATAAAAAGGACAAAGATTCAACTGACACAAAACATAAGGAACGTAAGGACAGAGCATGTGTGGATTCAAATCAAGACAAGAAAAGCAAGCAGAAACTTCTTGACAAGAGAGACATCAGTGAAGAAAAGGGCAAAAATAAATACAAAGACAAGACTGAGCACTCAAAAGAACGAAAATTTTCAAAGGGGAGTGGTGAAAATGAGAAATCCTTGTTGGAGAAACTTGAGGAGGAGGCTATGAATGAGTATAAAGATGATTCCAATGATAGAAATAGTGACATTTCATCAGACAGTTTCACAGACAGAGGTCATGAGCCTCTTCTAAGCAGCTTCTATGATTCCTCCAACATCAGCATACCTGACATATCAGAGGAGAGAAGAGAGTCAGTATCCATTTCTAATCCACAGGACAAGTTCCGAGAGCGAGAGAGGCATAGACATTCATCATCTTCATCATCCAAAAAGAGCCATGACAAAGACAAGGAGAAAGTCAAGAAAGAAAAGGGCGAGAAAAAAGAGAAGTCAGAGGAGATATCCAGAGAATCCTATGGCCGCAGAGAAAGCTTGCCCTTTGACAAAGAGCCCATGCCTTTGGAGGCCGACCCTTACACTTTTCCATATGGTTCCAAAGCTGATGGTGAGGATGATTTGGAAAAAACTCTGGAATTTGAGAAGGAGATGTCCAAAAAGGACAAGATGAATAGTGTCATGAGCAGTGAGAAAATAAAAGACAAAAAGAAGAAAGAGAAACACAAGGAAAAAGTGAAAGAAGAAAAGCATAAATATTCAGATGGTTTTGGCTCCTTCAGGCACTCAAAAGATGAACAAAAATCTGGATTGAAGGAAAACACTCAAGTCACATGTCTTAAAGATAAATCTAAAGAAGACAGTTCTAAATTTGATGGGAAAAATAAGGAGAGAAATAAAGATATCATGGATAAAGATAGAGCAGATATAAAAACAAAGGTCAAAGATGAGAATGACAAAATCAGCCTGTCAAAAGAGACACCTCGAAAGGACAACCGCCCTCGTGAAAAACTTTTGGTTGATGGTGATTTTAGACTGACAAGTTTTGGCAAAATGCTTAGTTTAAAAGACCAGGAAATTGAAGAGCGCCATAAGAAACACAAGGAGAGAATGAAACAGATGGAAAAACTGAGGCATCGATCAGGCGACCCAAAATTCAAAGATAAAACTAAGTCAAATGAAGAACTGAAGAAGAACCGCAGTGAACTCTCCAAAAAATCTGCTTCAGTGGAAACTGCTTTGAAAGAGAAAAAGCTTAAAGATATTGGCCTTCCAACCCAAATGATGTCGCCTGATAGAAAACCACAACCTATTGAGGGTCAGAACTCGAAAGACCAGCCATTTGGCCACCAAATGAAGGAAAGTCTTCCTGCATCTCCACGACCTGACCAGAACAGACCAACAGGTGTCCCCACCCCAACATCGGTCATCTCATGTCCAAGCTATGAGGAAGTCATGCAAACTCCACGCACTCCATCCTGCAGTGCTGAGGACTATCCTGATATCATGTTTGAGAATCTTGAGTGTCAGAATTCCTCTGCCACAACCATGTCCATGAATGCCTGCTCTCCTACGTTCTTTGATAGATATTCTAACTCGTCAAGTAACGTCCAGGAGGAAGCATGCATAACACCAGCAAAGGACATGCAGTTACCCCTAGCGAGTCGGTCTGTCCCTTCTGATGTCAGAAGACCACTTGAGATTGAGTTCAAAGTAGAGGCTGACAAGTTAGGACAGCAACATATACCAGAAGGAACAGAATTTGAGTCTTCAGCCTCACATCTCACTGAGGACAAGATGGCAGCTGACAGACTTAATTGCATTTCCTCAACATTCTGTTTATCACCTATCGGCATGATGTCTCCCATGCCTGACCCATCGCAAGATGATAGGGTGCCAGATGAAGCATCTCCTGTAAATTGCATCATGGATGGCAGTGAACACTCAGAAAGTGTCTTTAACAACTTTCTTATGAAGCCCTCAACTCCAGTCCATAGACCTGATCCCCAGGAACCTTGTCTGGATATAGCTGCTCCCCCAACTCCAGCACCTGCTGCCCTGCCTCCCATGGATCTTGATGATCTTTCAGAGCCACACCAAAGTGGACCTGGTCTAACACCAGTCCACCCTGTTAGTGGGAGTGACTACATGCCTCCTGTTGTTGAAGAGCAAGACGAAGAGGAGGAGGAGGATGATGATTTTGTTGAGGATGCCAGAGAAGATGACCATGCTCCAGTGGAGACCATCCAGTCCAGAAACGACCCTACTTATTCACTTGGTATTGAGGAATTGGACAAAAAGTCTTGGCTTGAATGTCCAGATAGAAGAGATCCTGATGTACTTACCATAATACCAACCCATCTGCAAGATAACTACATGGACAACTCATGTGATCAGTCCTTAGGCTGGAATTCAGAAGAGCTCATGAAATCACCTCATGAGAGTTACAGAGAGGTTGAGGCAGCGGTCTCAAAGATTAGCAGTCCCTATTCACACTCAGATTGTGATATACATCATATACCAAGTGTAATGTCCGTGACACCACCTTACACTACTTATTCTGCAGCATACTGTCCATCGCAAATATCTGACTCTCATTATGAGGTCCACAAAGACACAGTGGAGGACATCCAATCACCAGAAAGACCTGTAACAGAGGCATTGGAGTCTGAATCATCTCAGCTAGAAACTTTCTTCACTGATTGCAAACCAAACCCTGACGAAGATCCGATGGACCTAGAGCCCCCATGTATGATGAAAGCTGATAGTCAAGGGTCTCCTACCTATGCTGCAGAAAACAACATGTCTGTAGATCCGCCAGTCAGCCAAGAACCAGTTGTTTCATGGGTGGATCCATTCTCAAGTGCACCTGATGAAATGGATGACATGGGTCCCTTCTCTATACCAGACCTTCCGTTTCCAGAGAAGGAGATGCAGGATCCTGATATAACAGCCTCAGAAATTGCAGAGAGTAAGCATCCACCTTCTCAGACGAGACCTCCAGTCATTGAGACAAGTGAAAATAAAATAATGGATGCTGACCTGCCAAGTTTGTCCAAAACTCCTTGTTCTCCTGCAGTTGTTCCTCAGACTGAATCTGGTCAGGATTTGGTTCCTCCAATAAGTGACAATGGCTATAGACCACAGTGCGAGTTGGAGCCAGAACCTCAGAACGTCCCAGATGTTCCTCCTATGAAAGAAACAATTCCAGAGGAGAGCAGAGCATTTGAAGATGTAAATGAAAACAATGTTAAATTGTTTTCTACTGAAAATGAAAACAGGCAAGAAGAACCAACCCCAGATAACATGATGCCATCAGTTATGGTGCAACATTTGGATCTACAAGCCACCACACTTTTATTAGGACAAAATCCTGTGGTAGCTTTGGGTCCCTCGTGTAGCCCTCATTCTTCTGTTCAGGTTCCAAGTGTCTCGGTGCCTAGCAGCACTCAAGTAACAGAGGAACTTGAAACAACCGCCAAGTTGTCAGTGACCATACCAGTATCTGATGCACCCAAGAAAATTGAGGAAATACCTCAGAGGATGACCCGGAAAAAGGCTCAGATGCTGGCCAATCAGAACAAGCAGAGTGCTGCATTAAGCTCATCAAGCGTCACCTGTTCGGTATCCTCCTCTTCAGTCACCACAAGTGTGACCACCTCTTGTGTCACTGTAGAAAAGGAAAAAGAGCCCATCAGCTCAACCACAGCTCAAACGTCCACACCTGCACCTGCACAAATAACCAAAACAAAAGGCAAGCCTGTTGACGATGACGACAACCAGTCCCAACATCCACGCAAGAGGAAGTTTTCAAAATCAGGCCAGCAACAAGTGCAGGTTCAGCTTGTGAACACAGCCATGAAGCAGACTCGGGAGATGATCCAGCAGACACTGGCAGTCATTGTGAATGCCATCAAATTGGATGAAATCGAGCCATACCACAGTGACCGTTCCAACCCCTATTTTGAGTACCTTCAGATCCGCAAAAAAATTGAGGAAAAGCGGAAGATTTTGTGTTACATAACACCTCAAGCTCCCCAGTGTTATGCAGAGTATGTTACGTACACAGGCTCCTATCTACTTGATGGCAAGCCTTTGAGCAAGCTTCATATTCCTGTGGTAAGATTATGTGTATGTATGCATAAATACTCTTAAAACAGTGTCCTAACCAGGAGTATGATTATACTGACAATTAACTTTTTGTCCATGCTCAAAGTGAATATGGTATGCAACACTATACAGCCACAGTCAGAACATATGTGATGTTTAAGGCATTATATGGAGCAAGGTTTTGGACCATTCTTGGTTAGGACACAGTATATTATCTCCATTAATGTGTTTTCATAAAGCTACAGGGATGTCCTGCTGAACTTTAGTCATTCAAGATGTGAAAATTTCCCTACTATCTTAGATTGCTCCACCCCCATCTTTGTCGGAGCCCCTAAAGGAGCTGTTCAGACAGCAAGAGGCAGTGAGAGGAAAACTAAGACTGCAGCACAGCATCGAGAGGGTAAACATTTACTCTTTGGCTTTAGTCTTTCTCTATTTTCTCTGTTTTCTCCCCTCTATGCATCATTTCAGAAGTCACCTTGTTAGGATGCAACAATCACATGGCAAAAATCCTTTGAATCAAAGGCTTTGTGTAATAGAATTGCAACTTCTCTGCAATATACATTTCCACTAACCAAGCATTTAATTTAATTTAACCAAGCATATTGCAGTACGATCAGGTGCCCCATTTTATTTTCTTCTGATGTTCTTAATGTGACTTGAAGACCTTGATCGTTTCAACATAGTTTACCAGCTTTGTCCCTTGGTTATTAGATGAATGCTCTTAAGGTACCACTGGATCAGTTGGATGTCCAGTCTTGTTCTGATTGTATACCTCTTTACAGGAGAAGCTGATTGTGTCTTGTGAGCAAGAAGTGCTGCGAGTTCATTGCAGAGCAGCAAGAACGATCGCAAATCAGGCCGTTCCTTTCAGTGCTTGCACAATGCTGCTGGATTCAGAAGTCTACAACATGCCATCAGAAAGCCAGGTGAGAACTCATTTTAGCTACTATTGTTAATACATCAAAGATGTTAAAAAGCCTTCCAGTGCAGATTACATTTTTAACAAATCTTGTTCTTCAGGGGGATGAAAACAAGTCTGTGAGAGATCGCTTCAATGCTCGGCAGTTTATCTCCTGGATTCAAGATGTGGATGATAAGTACGACCGCATGAAGGTGAGGAGTTCCCTTATGCATCACTCATAGACCAACATGTTCAATGGACCCGAGACAAGTTCCATGTATTTTTCCCTTAATTTTAAGCCTAAAATGTGCAAGTACTGTAAATATTTTCCAAAGTCTAATTCTAATCATCATCTTCTGACAGACGTGTTTGCTAATGCGGCAGCAGCATGAGGCGGCCGCTCTGAATGCAGTGCAGAGAATGGAGTGGCAACTCAAGGTACAGGAGCTGGACCCTGCTGGACACAAATCTTTGTGTGTGAACGAGGTCCCCTCCTTCTACGTGCCAATGGTCGACGTCAACGATGACTTTGTACTGTTGCCTGCATGACACAGACACACATTGAGACTCTTGAGAGTTCGGTCTAATATTAACCATCTATCAAAGAGACATCAAACAAAGTTCGGTAAGGGCTAGCTGGTTTGAGGAGATTTCTTTGAGGAGAGAAAATATATATTATATAGAAAAAACGTAAATGACAAAACTCATCCTTTTCTGCCCGAGGAGGAACCGTCTTTTTACGGGAGAAAAAAACACAACTTGCACTTTTAACCTCAAGTTTTTATGGTTTTGTTTGGGATCTTAAAAGCAAAATAGTTTTGAACCTTGTCCCTCCTGTCTGGGGTTATTTGAGACAGAATTTTTCTCTGTCCCATCCCATTCTAAGTTACAACAGACATGGAGCTTGAGACAGGTTCGTCCACCTGTGTGCTCAGGAACAAAGGGACAGACAGCACAGGGGTGGACACAGAACAGCGAACACAGTCAAAACGACACGAGAGTGCAACAGGAGTGCTAACAATCCCTCAACCTGTTTGACCCTGAGTCTATAATGCATACAGCAGTGGAGAGAGTAACTCCTGCTGTACAGCACCCCGTGCAGCCCCAAAATCAGGGCAGGAAGCTGCATGCAGGAGGCGTCAGCTCAGAGACGGAGCGGGAAGCAGAGACTGCGTTCAATTTTAGGGCATCCACACAGGGCCTGAGACCTAGAGTGCCCTCTCGTGGTAATAACAGTGAAGTTGGTCCCAGATGCATGGATGGAGGGTCCCTAAGCCAGGTCTGACATGCCTGGTTTCAAACAACTGCATAAGGAAAAGACTAATGAAAGAGCAAATGTTGCTGTCACAAATCACAAGACTTACAAGATTATAGTTTTTCCTTTCTTTTTTTTTTTTATGTGTAATATGTCTTTCTTTACTCGGGCATTTCATTGTTCCCTTTCTGAGGAAGTGACTTGAAACACTACAGAGCCAACATTAGTTTAATGGAAAAAAATACAAAACTGAAAAAAAAAAAAAGATTATTCCGTAAATGATGTACAGTTTTTATAATCATTAACCAATGTATTCTCGCTGCCTTCTAGATAATTTATTTTGCCACACATTACTGCACAGTTGTAAATAACTTATGTACTGTAACATCACTCAGTTAAGTGTAAAAAATAAATGAATAAAAGTTATCATTGTATGTACAGTTCACTTTCGGGCAGCACTCCCCCCCCCACACTATACAAACACACCACCCACGCCAAAAGGTGTAAGCATCGTCAGTATTTTCAAGACATCCATGCAGCGTCCTAAAGGTTTCTGTCCAAGGCTAGTCAAGTAAATCTCGATCGTCATCACCACCACCATTAGGAAACACCATTTCTCCTGATTACTCTGTCAGGGCCAGGACCATAGTTTTCACATGTAGCAGAGTGATTATGGATTTATTTAAAGAACAGTAGAGGTATATTATTCATCATTTTATTACACAAGTATATATCTTTAAAAAGTATAAACCAAGAAAATGCCTTTATACAGTTAACGTCTCTGATTTCTTCTAAAGCTGCACAAGTCATAGGTAGGATATTTGGGATTGGGTCTGTCTAAATATTAAACCACGCCATGCACGGTGTAGTACATATTTGACTTTACACATTGTACAATTATAATCATGGGAGTTTTTAGTTTTTTTGGTGTGTGTGTGTGTGTGTCATACCCTCTGATCAGATTACATTATTTTTTTAAGACATGAAAACAGCAAGTTTCTTTTAAGTCCCCACACATACCCTCTCTTCAGCACTATACAACCGTTCTTAAAGATCTTAGCAATTAGGAGTTTGGGAAATCAGAATAAAATATCACCCCATCACCTGTTTAAAATATGTAGGTTCATTCCTGCTTTTCTGTGTTTTTTTTTTTTATGTTCTGTTTTGTTCTCAAGCTTATCTGCAAAAACCAATCATTGCATCAGACAAATGTTTTGCATTTTTTTTCTTGCAGTTTTTTCATTTTCTAATGCGACGTTTATTGCGTGACCTTTATTAGAAACGTACTGATACGGACTTTTACAGACCAACATGGCAGAACAAAACATGCACATTGGGTTTACTATTCATATACATGGGCTTTCTGACTGTTTTTCCATATTCAACTTCCTTGTGAATGTCCTCTGATGTCCACATTAATATTATATCTTTCTTTTTAATGCACCAATATCAATTATTCTGACTTTTATTTTGTCATTTGCCATCTGAATAAACTTTACAATACATTTAGATGTTTAAATTTGTAAGAAAACACGGGATGAGTTAGGTGTGTTTTTTTTTTTTTTTTTTTTTTTACTGAGGGTTATTTCTAATTATTAGTTAGTCTTTTTGTAATTCAAAAATTATGTTTTGATAATTTACCCTTTCTCATTACCTGCCTGTACTTCAGTTTGAGGTTGTGTGATGTTTGCTTAACCATCCAGGCTAGTTTTTTTTTTTTTTTTTTTTTTTTATCTCCCCCCTCCCCCATTTCTTTCATGAGTGATTGAGAGTCTGTGAAAACCCCACATGAAGCAGTTCTGTATGTGTGCATTGAGTCCGGGGGGCTACAGGTGTCACTAGTTCCACAGGTAATTGTTTTGGATGACTCGTATCCTGGTTTTTTGTGAGTACTGTGCAGTGCAGACCAAAATGTCTACAAACAGATTCTTCTGAGAGCACAATATGAATCGCTTTCTGTTCAGATTATGTTCACTTTTAGTGCTTTCTTTTGTGTTGTGTGGTTTATCTAACAAATCCCTAGATTTCAGATAAATGCTTTTTCCCCCATGGAACCGAAATAGTGATTTGTTAATCAAATGGTTTATGTATCATCACTAGGCCCCTGTTTACGTACTGTTTACAAGATGATATGTGAATATTTCCACTGTCCTCTGACCTGGTGAGAGCTTTTTCGGGGTTCCCACCACTGAATCAAATTTAAAAGGCTTGAAATTGTGATTTGATAACGTATAACCTGAATTGTGTTTGGGCTTTACTATTCAGCACTCATAAGCCATAATTAACATTAAACTTGTATTTAATATTCGCTCTAAATATACTGTATTGGGACTAACTGACCATGAGATTGGACAACAGAAATCTTACATACGCTTGCCTGTTGACTCACTGACCTCTGTCTGCAACACATTACCTCTACTAAGTACACAGCTTACTGATTATTCCATTTATAGACAGAATAGTTAGATGTTGAGCCACAATTTCAAGCCTTGTTTTTAAAAAAAGTTATCCACAAGTCTAACAGATGATTCTTGAAATGGAACTGAACTCCTCTAATACGTTGAACTCTTCATAAATAGTAAAAAAGAAAAAAAAAACCTATTTATTATCTTTCTGACACCTGTGGTATGTTTGAGCTGAAGGTCTCTCTCCGCTGTGTAAATTTTCCTCTTGTAATGCGTAAACGAGACGTTGTACATAACTGTAAATAATATTCCAGGACGTTTTGCACCCTCCTCTTTGTACTAGTCTAAACTTGCGTAGAATGTGAGGTTCTAACAGCAACGAGACGTGTCGCGCTCGCTGCCGCTGATGTAACAATGTATCTTTTTTTCTTTTCT
The DNA here is from genome assembly GCF_023724105.1 of Carassius gibelio. Taxonomy (NCBI): domain Eukaryota; kingdom Metazoa; phylum Chordata; class Actinopteri; order Cypriniformes; family Cyprinidae; genus Carassius; species Carassius gibelio. The sequence goes on along the minus strand of NC_068377.1, from coordinate 8,706,363 downwards.
TTTTTTTTTTTGTACAATGTAGTTCAATTGTGTACATATTGTTGGAGCAGCTATGGGAGGGGGAGGGGTTTGTTGATGCTATCGTCAGTGCTGTCACAGATCCAGTACTTTCACCTTTAGCTGTATTGATATCCTGCAATTCAAAAGGCGAGAAAATTAAAAATTCTAAATTGTTATTTTCTACACTTGCATGTACAGAGAGCGCGAGAACTGCTGTTGTTCCTCAGAGATTATGTTCGTAAATAAATTTTTGAAATGACTTTGCTTCTGTGGTTTCTTTTTGTGAGCTGCAATATGACCCATCCACCACAAGATTGAACCAGTTTTTATTTCTTTTCCTGATGTTAAATTCTATTCAGCCATTCATGTAAGATGAAGAATGCTTAATGTCATGACACTTGAGGATTATTTTTGCCATACAACTTTCTTTTTATTAAACGCAGCACTCCACTAAGAGTATTCATTTAATTAAATGGGGAATTTTGCCACATTTGAAACCTTTTTTTAACAATAACTTGAAAAGATAGTTTTTTTTTTTTCTTAAATATTAAATATAATTAGGAAATAGAAAAATGGAAAAAGAAACAAAAGGTGATATTTCAGGAATTAATAAATGCAATTGATTAAATAATGAATTGTATTACATTAGAAGTACAATGCAACAAAATTAAGTGTAGGCCTGTTATACAGTTCCTGAATGTATGTATGTCTGTGTGTTTCCATGTTCACTGAACAGCTATTAAAATGTTAATAATTGTGGAGGAAAGAATTTAGAAACATAAACTGAAAATTTTAAGTCTTAAATTGCTGATGCATGTCCATTGTAACATTATTAATATTTTTGAAAACCGCAAGGTATAATCCACAACTAATCGTGCATATTACAGGTTAGAGACTGAGTGAGTCAATATAAAGAAAAATAATGTAGGAACTAGATTGTGTTTATAATATACTTATAAATAATAAATATGCTACTTGAGGCTTCTGGAGTTGTTTGTGTGAAAAAGTTTACTTCCAACTCTCAAAATTGCCAAAACCGGAAGTGACGTTATGGGAGTGCAGTCAATTTAAACAAAAGGTAAAAAATGGATCTCAAAGACAATTCAGACAATGAGGGAATTGTAATTGTTTATTCATTCTCGTATAATGTACAACAGCCATACAATTATGAGCCTGCTTTATGGCCAAGAGAGCAGGGACAGGCCAGGATTATTCTATTAATAATTCATGTTTATCCGTTGATCCTGGTGACCACAAACCACACATCAACAGAAAACAATTTCATAATTTTAATTATTCTCACAGACATAATTTATGGTTAAAATGGATTAACTATAGTACATTTTAGTTATGTTGCTGTTCGAACATAAAAAAGGTCTGCAAGGTTACAAAGCTCGAAGTCCAGTTCAAAAGGAGATACTTTTCAAAAACTACAACGAACGACTTGTTTGGAATACAATGCTTATTTTCCGGGATTTGTGATATCACAAAGATCGACGAATGGGACGAGACCTGGTCAAGCTGCACTAGAGAAGGCAACGAATGTTATCACTATGTGACTATGACAGACAAACTTAAAGTGGTTACAATCATCCGGGTTTAAATCACACTTAAATTTATTTGATTTTGATGCAATATTTACACTGAAGCTCACAGCAGGCAGCTATGGTAAGGGGCATGACATTTCCCAACCAGGCGCCGAGTGAAGCCAATCACACCACATACTGGCCGAGCTAACCAATCACAGCACATTTTGTATTTCAGAAGGCGGGCCTTCGTTTGATACAGGAACTATTCGAGCTGTTCATGCCAGACTGGGGAGAGCGGTGAAAAAAAAAAAAAAAAGTTTTTTCGAACAACCTAGGATGAAAGCCTGTTCTAGTACACCCCCAAAACAAAATTCTATCTAAATATTCCTTCACAGTTTAATAGTAATGACTATGAATTTTGTCACTGATAAAATGGATAACATCAGAAATACAATAACAAATGAAGATTCTACAGCGTCTAATACTTCAGCTTCATTCATCTCACCCAAAGAAAAACTGCAGTGCTTTACAACTATGGGACAGGAAGAGCTAAATAAACTTAAACTTAATAAACTTAAAAGTTATCACTGCATCTAAACCAACATGTTAGATCCCGTACCCACTAATTTACTAAAAGAGTTGTTACCTGTAGCCGAAGAACCACTTCTCAATATTATTAATTCATCTTTATCTTTAGGTCACGTCCCAAAACCATTCAAGCTGGCGGTTATTAAGCCTCTTATTAAGAAACAACTAGATCCTAGTGAACTGGCCAATTACAGACCCATTTCAAATCTTGCGTTTACGTCTAAAATTTGCTTTTTAATATTTGCTTCTTGCGTTAGATCAAGGCTGCATCTCATTGCTAGTTTTACTTGATCTTAGTGCAACATTCAACACCATAGATCATAGATCGATTACAAAACTATACAGGTATTCAAGTGCAAGCTTTAAGATGGTTTAGATCCTACTTGTCTGATTGCTACAACTTTGTTTATTTAAGCAGGGAGTCACCAGTCCCACAGTCACACATTTATCACCAGTAAAATATGGAGTGTCATGAGGATCTGTCCTAGGTCCTCTGCTATTTTCAATATACATGTTGCCCCCTGGTAATATTATTAGAAAATGTGGGATTAGTTTCCACTGTTATGCTGATGATAATCAACTATATATCGCAATGAGACCAGATGAAACTTCCAAATTATCTAAGCTAACAGTGTTAAAAATGTAAAAGATTGGATGACAAATAATTTTCTCCTATTAAATTTGGATAAGACTAAAGGAAAAAATAAGTACACAGAATCTTGTAGATTACAATATGCAACAAGACAGATGTACTGTTAATTCCTCTACAGTCAAAAATCTGGGTGTTATATGAGACAGCAACTTGTCTTTTGAAAATCATATTTCCCATGTTACAAAAACATTTTTCATCTTCAAAGCATTTCCAAGCTACGAAACTTGTTTCCGGTTTCTGATGCAGAAAAGCTAGTTCATGCATTCATGACCTCTAGACTGGACTTCTGTAATGCATCTTCAATAAACAAGCTACAGGTAGTCCAAAATGCTGCAGCTAGAGTCCTTAAGAGGTCAAGAAAATATGATCACATTAACCCAATTTTACAGTATCTGCACTGGCTACCTATTAAGTTCCGTATCAGTTACAAATTATCATTACTTACCTATAAGGCCCTAAATGGTTTAGCTCCAGCGTACCTAACTAGCCTTATAGCATGTTACAATCCATCACACTCCCTAAGGTCACAAAACGCTGGACTTTTGGCAGTTCCTAGGATAGCAAAGTCCACTAAAGGAGGTAGAGCTTTTTCACATTTGGCTCCCAAACTCTGGAATAGCCTTCCTGATAATGTCCGGGGTTCAGACACACTCTCTCTGTTTAAATCTAGATTGAAAACTAGAATAAAAAGAAAAAAACTTGAAAACATATCTTTTGCCAAGCATTCCAATAATGCATCTCATAATCTTGTACTACAGTTATATCTGATCAAATGTGCATTATTATTCTTTAGCTTGGGTTAAACTAATTAATTCTACTTGGTTGGAAGAGCAGCTACGCTAATTATGTCTTTATATGTTTTTTCTGTTTTGCCACCTAGGATTTCCACAAGCTCCAGTCTGGATCCAGAACACCTGAGAAGAGATGATGCTGACCCCTCAGAGGACCCCAGATGATGCTAACCCTGAATCAATAAACAGAACTAACAAATTTTGCTAAGTTTGATTGCATCTTAATAATTGCTGTTAATAGTGTTCATTGTCTGTTTGACTAAGTCTTTAATTGATTTTTCCATACATTTCTGCCATATGTATATAAACTGAGTCACCACTTATGAGCTACTACTAAATATTATAGAAAACATACATTTTCTGTAAAGTTGCTTTGCAATGATTTGTATCGTAAAAAGCACTATACAAATAAAATTGAGTTGAATTGAAATTGAGTGATCATTAAACGTTTTGTTTTTGTGAAGACCAGTATATGAACCATATATCATGTTTTTTACAATCATTTTACATTTAATGTTACCAGATACTGTCCTTCCCTGCTTTATGGTACTCATATTATTTGAGCAGGTCTTAAAATGTCTGAAACATGAGCTTTAAAATCCTGCAGAAACACTGTAAACAGCTTTCCCCACTGAAATGAAACTCAACAAACTCAAAAAAGATAACGAATCGAATCTTTGAACAAGTTCGTTTACATGAATCATCCGAGTGAACCGATCGGCTAAAATGAATCAAACTTCCCCGTGCTGAATCAGTTCGTGCATGTGGACAACCCTCCCTCCGTCAGTTCAACTCCCAGCATTTTACAGGGTGCAATGTCTGTGAGGAACAGCTGTTTCCGTCGAAAAGGACTCTAGCTATGGAGTTTGAAACTAAAATCTACCCTCAGATTGGTGGATATGGGCGATACAACCGGATCATAACGCTTTTCAGCTGGTTTCCAAACTTTGCGGTTTCGCTGAATCTTTTCAGCGATATTTTCTTCACGCTTGTTCCCGAGTCTTACCACTGCAAACCTGACCTGGCGTTACTGCCGACGTCCTCTCTTCTCGGAAACCTCTCCAGACAAGCGTACCTCAACCTCAGCATCCCGTGGCTGAAGGGGTCTGGGCTCAGTCACTGCGAACTTTACAAATACCCGCTGAACACGAGCAACTACACGGAGAGCGAGCCGAGGGACGTGGTGCCGTGCACCAGAGGATGGGAGTACGGCAAACCAGCCGGACTACACAACAATTTAGTGACCGAGGTTAGTATGCAAACACAGCAATGCAAGCAGTCCACTCATGTAACACGACTTGTCTGAGATCGCTTGGAGTCGTTTCCAATAAGTCGAGTTTTGTATTACTTAACTGGTGTTCTTTTACTTTCTTTTGGGGACACATTTGTCATCAGAGCAGGGGACGTCCTCATTTGTAAAAACAGTATAAAAATAAAGTCAATACTTTTATTTATTTATTTATTGAAAATACAGAAAGTTTTCTGTTTGGTGTGTGGGTTACAACTAGCTGTATATAAAAACAATACAAGTGTCCCAGTTTTGTTAAGTAAAGTGTCATTTATGCAACCGTTCTGAATGTAAATAATAATGATATTTCATGTACGTTGATATGAGCCAACTACTAGTCAGGCTGATCCATCTAAATTGGCTTTGACCACTAACCATATGTTAAGAATATTGTGATTAAGATTACATTACAGTGAGGTCATGTAATCAGAAAACTGCATAATATTTATACAAGAATTAGAGAATGCTGAGACCCCGTCCCATCATTAAAAGCACAGGGAACAGCTGTGAACGAGTGTTGGGTTCCTCTTCCACAGGATGTTCATCGCTGGAGCTTTTCGTGTGGCCTTGACTAGCAATGTGTTTCCTTTTCCATGATATTAAAAATATTCTGTGTCGTGAAATCTGAATGGATTTGTTTTTAGGAAGATGCATCTGAAAGCAGAACAAGGCAGAGGAAGGTTGCATGGCTTCACATTAGCTGTAATGTAATAATAGAAGTTGATTATTTAATAGGAAAGAAAACCGCATTTTGTGTTAGCAAGAAAATGTATTTAAGTTTTCAAATACATTTGATTAACATCAGCATAGTGATACATGATGGTGTGCACTTTGTAATTAAATATTTTTAGTCTGTGTACTGTAGATAACCCTATTCAAACTCAAACATCATAAAGCTGGGTTTACAGTGTTTGTTTGTTTTTTTAGTTTTAGTGCTGGTTGTTTATAGTTCATAGCTTGCATTAGCAACAAACCAGCTACAGTTTTCCAAAAACATCTTTACCATTCAACCATGCTGAAAAAAACAAACAAAAACCAGGCCATGCAAGTTTGCAGAGTCTCCCCCCCCCCCCCCCCCCTGTGTTATTTTTATAAGGCAGTCTTACTGAAAGTGTGTCTTTCCTCTGTATGTTTTCAGTGGGACTTGGTATGTGCCAACTACTGGAAGATTCCACTCCAGCACATTTGTTTAATGACAGGCTGGACCTTGGGCTATATACTCCTTGGCACTATGTGTGACTGGTGAGTTTCCCTAAATTCCCTTTGGAGAGATTTCTAAATGTGAAAAATATATAGTTAAACTTCAATCTACTTTGCATTAGTGCATTAGATGCAGAGTATTAAACAAATGAATGATGCCAGATTTTTCAGAGGGTTTTTGCAGTAAATTTACTTTTAAACTACTTTAGGGTTGTTGTTAGCAAATGAAAGAAGTCAGTTCTTCTCAAGTTCACAGGTGTCCCATCAACTTTCCACTAACTTTTGTATCGATCATTTCAGATAAGTGTAATGCACTGCTCTTGCTTGAGCATGTCAGAAATGTTGATGTTCTGTGTGTCTGTGTGTTGTCTCAGGTTGGGTCGTCGGTGTGCTCTGCTGCTATCGGTGGTTCTTTCTGGTCTGCTGGGAATCATGGCTTGTCTTTCTAACAGTCCTTCTGTATTCCCAATTCTTCGACTCTGCCAAGGCTCTGCATTAGCTGGAGTGTTTTTGTCATCTTATATTGCACGCAAGTACTCTCCATCATTTGACCTCTTTTTAAGTATGCGTCTGATAAGATTGTCTGCTGTACACAAGAAGTTTTGTTAGATGCGTGTTTTGCTAGGAACACTTCAGGTCAATATTGAATAGAATTGGCTTGGAAAAAGTTTTGGTTTTAAAAGAATATTACAGAAGTATTTATACAAGTTACTGAACCCAGAACCTATACACGTTTTTGAACCACCTTAAGGTTAGGAAAAGGTCAGAGTCTTCATACAATCCCCAAACACTGCCGAAAAATTCTTTTAACACTATTATTCTAAAATTTGGACTGTAGAAATATTAAAGTGCCACTATTATGCTATTTTGAAGGCTCCTAATATTGTCTTGGGAGTCTCCTACAATAGGTTTATAGGCGTGGAATGTTAAAAAACCCTTTTGTTTTCTCAAAATATGCATTTAATATCACATTTTCCAATGCTTCTCAAATAATTAGTTCAAAGCAGTTCTAAGATTTAGCATTTATAAACCCCTCCTGTGGTCTACCGTGTATAGCACGTGTCGGAAACAAATTTAAACATACATTATTAATAATATTTACAGGTTGTGATTCAGTGGAGCCAGCTGGTCCAAATAAACTGTGTACTGAGCCATCTTTCAAGAGCAAGCATTTTGTGAATCCCACGTTGAACTCCCCGAGATCAGAGAAGCAGAGTTTGAAAGCGGGTCAAGTTGTCCGCTGCCGGCCGGCGTGAAAAATGGACAACCATTATGCAAATGTGTTCCCCCGTGATGTGTAGCCATCATGGAAGTGGGATTCGAATTACTAAAGACTCATTTAGGCTTTTCAAAGTCGATTCTTTCTATTGGAAGACGATAACTTTATCATGCACATTCAGCTTTACAAATTGTTTGTTTTCACATCCTGCTACATTAGACTCTGCATGCAAGGCAATAGTGAAAATTGCGAAATAGGGCCACTTTAAAGACGTAGAGTAAACATTTGACTAGAGTGTTTATATATAATCATGCTCCAGAAAGTTTTTGCGAGATACACCCTTCAGACTTGCTCAAAAGATCACTTTTGATAAGGAATGTTTTTAGTGATTGCTTGATGTTGGTTTCGACTAGCAACAGGAGCCTTTCTGGAACGTTCCATGGGGTTGAACATTTGACAAGGAACAGCGGTACTGTGTGCCATTCAAAACCTCAGAACCCTGTTTTCTGTGTAATCAGTTAAGGAAAGTTCCCGGAGCATTTTGTCTACTGTCCCTTTTCTCTTTGTTTTTGTGATAGCACAAGTGAGAGGGTAGGGATGACGTATTCTGAAGAACGGACAAGATCTGTTTTCTGTACTTTCCATTGTGATGAGGTCCACATTCTTGCTGCACACTTCCTTTGATTGTTACAAGAGGGTTTATTTGCATGTTGACGATTAGCCAAGCCCCTTTAGTGTGCTCTCGGGGGGAAAGTGTGGGTGGTACTGGGTGTAATGAGGATTTGGAGGAAGCTGGATGTAAGCACAGACACGTAAACAATCTATCTCTCTAAGTATTTAACATTTTCTGCTTGTTTATTCTACCAGTGAAATGGTAGAATAAACAAGTTTATTCTACTCATTCTTTTTTCATTACTATTGTCCATATTGTTGAAAGACTTTCCATGTGTACTGTTCACTTGATGCTTTTTCTGAACTTTATTTAGTTTTTATAAAGAAATGTGCACCCTACTGGCCAAAATGCTCACCAAGGCTGCATTTATTTGAACAGAAATACAGTAAAAACTGTAAAATTTTGAAATATATAATAATAATAATACAAAAAAACTGTTTTCTGATTTAATGTTATATTGTAATTTATTCCTGTGATGCAAAGCTGAGTTTTCTATTCTAATAAGCTGATATGCTTCTTAAAAAACATTTCTTCTTATTATTATTATCAGTTGAAAACTATTTTGCCGCTTAATATTTTTGTGGAAATAATGATACACTAACCAGAATATTAATCATTTATAAAGCATGCATTAAATTAATTCATCAATTCATCAAGATACCTAAAACTGTATCATGGTTTCAACAAAAATATTTAACAGCAAAAACACTTTTCAACCCTGATAATAATAATAAGAAACATTATCAATAACTGAGCAACAGCAATAAATGATAATCCGCGAGCACCAAATCAACATATTAGAATGATTTCTGAAGGATCATGTGACTGGAGTAATGGCTGCTGGAAATTCAGCTTTGCCATGAATATGTTTTTTTTTTTTTTTTTTTAAATGTGAATAATATTTCACAATATGACTGTTTCTACTGTATTTTTGATCACATAAATATAGCCTTGATGAGCATAAGAGACTTCAGCTGCATAAAGAAATCTTAATTATTCCAGTAGGGAATAAATACCCAATTTATATTTGTTTACTGTTATTATTTCAAAATATACATTAGTCATGAGCTTCCTCCGAATCCAAATGTATCCAAACTTTGGATAGTTTTGTTTGTGTGTGTGAGAGAGAGAGAGAAAGAGAGAGAGAGAGAGAGAGACAGACAATTTAATGTACTTCCTAAATTAGTTTAAAAATATCTTATTTTATGGAAACTGAACCAACAATTTGGAAAGAGTGAAGAGTAGTTTCAGTGATCTATTGTGCTGCAAGACTTTATGAACAATATTTGGATAGAGGACACAAGAACTTCCTGTTGTGTTGGAGTTTGTAGGAAGGCACCAACTTTTTTCCAGAGTTCAGGTTACTCTCCTCAATATTTCTCTTTAATACTTGACATACCTCTCAAAACTTGTAACCAAATTTAAAAGAAATGCAAAAATTAACTTTCACAATTTTGTCTCATTATTCCTCTGTTTTTTTTTTTCTCTCTACATGGTTCAGGACTGGAGTGGTGTGACCCGCCTCACAGACTCTTGGTGTCCATGGTCAGTGGCTTCTTTGCAGTGTTTGCAGAGCTTCTGTTGCCAGGGCTTGCTGTGCTTTGTCATGATTGGCCTGTACTTCAGGCTGTTGCCACACTGCCCCTGCTGCTATTACTTTCTTATTGGTGGTGAGTGAGATAAACACAAGTGTATCCTTCATGACTTCTAGTACCCACAATCCTCTGCACACATTTCAGTTCACTACAAGAATTGAATTAGAACTGCTGGATAACTGCTAAGTTTAGAGTAAGGTGTCCCCTATGATAAAATTGATGTAAATATAAGTAAGAATTTTAGAGTAAGGTGCCCCCTATGATAAAATTGATGTAAATATAAGTAAGAATTTACATAACATTTAGTGTATTGTTAATCAGTTATTTTACACAAACAGTCATTGTAGTATTTACTTCAGGCCTATAAGATTACCAACATTAAGACAGATTAATAATTTAAGACTAAGCACCTCTAATAATGTGATTGTGTGTGTTTTGCAAATGTGCCAACAGGTGTGCTTCAGTGTTCCCGGAATCTCCTCGTTGGCTCATAGCTACATCTCAGATTTCTCAAGCAAAGAAGTGTCTCCAGTCTTTTTCAGCACGAAATGGCATGTATGTTAGTGATGAGCTCTACCCTGCCGAAACACTGCTGTCAGGTAAGAATCTCAACCTTACAAACATTAGCTACTAATCTAAAAAGCTTAATAATTCAGTAGTACATTCAGAGAGGCGAAGGGAAAGATGTACAAAAAAAAAATGTACAAGCAATAGGAATAACCACACCCTGGAGAGGATTGTGAAACAAAACCCATACAAAAATGTGGGGGAGATTCACAAAGAGTGGACTGCAGCTGGAGTCAGTGCTTCAAGAACCACTACACACAGATGTATGCAAGACATGGGTTTCAGCTGTCACATTCCTTTTGTCAAGCCACTCATGAACAACAGACAGCATCAGTAACGTCTAAAGACTAAAAGGACTGGACTGCTGCTTCAAAAATGTTCTCTGAAGAAAGTAAATTTAGCATTTTCTTTGGAAATCAGGGTCCCAGAATCTGGAGGAAGAGAGGAGAGGCACACAACCCACATTGCTTGAGGTCCAATGTAAAGTTTCCACAGTCAGTGATGGTTTGGGGTTTCATGTCATCTGCTGGTGTTGGTCCACTGTGTTTTCTGAGGTCCAAGGTCTTCAAAAAATTCTAACTAACCCTCTAATGTCACATGGACTACTTGTGATGTTTTTATTACCTTTCTGGACATGGACAGTATACCGTACACACAGTTTCAATGGAGGGACAGAAAGCTCTTGGACTAAATCTAAAATATCTTAAACTGTGTTCCAAAATTAACGGAGGTCTTACGGGTTTGGAATGACATGAGGGTGAGTCATTAATGACATAATTTTAATATCTGGGTGAACTAACCCTTTAACCCCATATCAAATCTATGGGGTATTGTGAAGAAGAATATATATATATATTTATGTATGTACTGTACAGACCAAAAGTTTGGACACATCTTCTCATTCAAAGAGTTTTCTTTATTTTCATGACTATGAAAATTGTAGATTCACACTGAAGGCATCAAAACTATGAATTAACACATGTGGAATTATATATGGAATTATATACATAACAAAAAAGTGTGAAACAACTGAAAGTATGTCATATTCTAGGTTCTTCAAAGTAGCCACCTTTTGCTTTGATTACTGCTTTGCACACTCTTGGTATTCTCTTGATGAGCTTCAAAAGGTAGTCACCTGAAATGGTCTTCCAACAGTCTTGAAGGAGTTCCCCGAGAGATGCTTAGCACTTGTTGGCCCTTTTGCCTTCTGTCTGCGGTCCAGCTCACCCCTAAACCATCTCGATTGGGTTCAGGTCCGGTGACTGTGGAGGCCAGGTCATCTGGCGCAGCACCCCATCACTCTCCTTCTTGGTCTAATAGCCCTTGATGCCTTCAGTGTGACTCTACAATTTTCATAGTCATGAAAATAAAGAAAACTCTTTGAATGAGAAGGTGTGTCCAAACTTTTGGTCTGTACTGTATGTATGTATGTATACCGATGATACTAAATAACATTGACATGTTTCTGAGTATGATGAATAATGGCAAACTCTTAGCCTCATATACTGTACTTCTCTGAAGCGCTATTAGAGGTAATGTGGATTTAGTGTGCATTAAGGGCACTGAGCTTTTGCATTTATCAGACATGTGACAGTCTTGTGCATTTAGTTCCAGTCACGATCATGCTCTTTTAAGTGGCCAAGACTGCAAGTGTGGGTATTGAGACAGACCCATAGAGTTCACTCCAATATACAGATGCACACTTTTTTTTAAGCATTTTTCTGGCTGAATGAGTTATGTTAGAATGACAACAGTATTAAAAATAATGACTTAAAAAAAATGAACTGAAACAAACCCAAAGTTGTGTGTGGACAAGGCATTTGAAAAATGGTCAGAGATATTTATGTCTTAGCTAATCGAATGCTGTCTAGTCAATCAGTAGAGCCATCATGGTGTGATATACTTTTCACAGGATCAAATGAAAGGAAGCATCTAGTTCACGAGGTTAGCGTTGCTCCCATGACAAGACTGCTGTTGTTTCTTGGAATTATTTTTCTCCATGCAATGCTATCCCAGCTCATTGACTGAATTGCATTACAGCAAATCAAGACCCATCATGGATCATGAATAGACCCATTTAGGGTGTTTAAACTGAAGGAATTGAGCCTGTCCCTCCTAGAGAATTTTTTTTGGAATGTGCTGGTCAAGTGTTCTTGGCAATTCGGAAATCTACCAACTCTTCACTCTTTAAGCCTTTAATTTACACTCTCTCTTTCTGTAGAGATAGATGAGGTATTCCCTGAATACAACCAGCCAGAGTATCATCATGTTGTAGAGTTGCGTCACACCAGAGTCATCTGGAAGAACTGCCTCATCTTGGGCTTTACTCTGTAAGTTACACTAGAAAATGTTGCTGCAAGCCAATCACAAACTTTATTTAAAACTTAATTTGTTTTTGTTCTTATTTTATTACTGATGGTTCACTTGTCTTTAGTAATGTTTGACCTTTATTAGTTATACTACTAGTTATTGCTGTGGATATAATAGGTACTTAAAGTGTTCTTTACATAATGATTACCTTTTTTTTTTGCTCACCAATTAAAGATTAATGAATCCTGTAACAAATGTATTGCTCATTGTCAGTTAACAAAATTGAAGTAAGGGAACCTTACTGTAAAGTGTCATCATTTAATTTTGGGTTAAGTAAAATGTTATCTGTGTCGTCCCTCAGTTTCATTGGCACAGGAATCCAGTACTGCTTCACGCGAAACCTGCATATCTACTCTCCACACTTCTACTTCAGCTATTTTCTGCGTGTGCTGACCGGAGCTCTGGCCTGCATCTTCCTGTGTGTGTCTGTGGACCGCTTTGGCCGCAGGGGGATACTGCTGCTGGCAGCTATAGTCACGGGGCTGTCCTCACTGCTGCTGCTGGCCCTCACACAATGTAAGCTCCTCTTCAAGTGTGACACAGTGACCAAGTGCTGTACGAAAAGTTAGGTAGTAAAACTAGACTGCATTTAACTAGACTGCCTTTGTCTTAAAATCGGAGTCACAATGGCATGTATGCTGTTATGGAATAGACAATCCCAGAATGAGTGAACATTTTACAACCTTCGCATCAAATCCAATCTATGCTTGGATTTAGTTTAGTTTTTGTTTTACCAAAATGACAGCTGACTCTGTCTCTACCATCTTCTTTCAGACCTGCACGGAGGGCTTGTTCTAGTTCTGTCTGTGGTGGGTCTTCTCTCGTCTCAGGCTTTGGCCATGCTCAGTGTGTTCTTTGGCAGTGAAGTCATGCCAACAGTTGTCCGGTAATCTCATTCTCCACTCTTTAAAACAGTTACTACATACATCTGAGGCCTGTTACACAAAGCTAGTTGAATGAGTCTCAGAGTAGGTTTGGAGTTCACGAAACCACACAAATCCAACCCAGGTGAGACTGGGTTCACAACACTCGCTAAAAATGTTCTGTCAACTCGGGGTTAAGGCAAAAGAATAAATTGAAGTTATTTGTTGAATAATTGACATTTATTCAGAAAAAACATGTTAAGAAGCATGTTAACAAGTTTAGCAATTTTAAAAGCTATATATATATATAAATAAATATTTATAAGCTATGTATATATTCTAAAGCTTGTGTGTGTGTGTGTATATATATGTATATATGTGTATATATATATATATATATATGTGTGTGTGTGTGTGTGTGTGTGTGTGTGTGTGTGTGTGTGTGTGTGTGTGTGTGTGTGTGTATATATATATATATATATATATATATATATATATATATATATATATATATATATATATATATATATATATATATATATATACACACACACACACACACACACACACACACACACACACACACACACACACACACACACACACACAGTCATGCCCAAAAATATGGACACCCTTGGTAAATATGATGAAAGAAGGCTGTGAAAATTAATCTGCATTTTAAAAAATAAAAAATCATCAAAAATCTAACCTTTCACTGGATAATAAGAATTTAATGGGGGGAAATATAATTATGAAATAAATGTTTTTCTCTTAATTGGCCTACAATTAAGGACACCCCTAGAAGTTCTTATGAGTAAAATAACTGTGAAGTTTAATCCCATTCATATTCACAATTTTGAGTACTCCAGGGTGATTATGAACATGAAATTATCCAGCCATTGCTTCCTGTTTCACAGAAATATAAATGGGGGGGAAAAAAACAAATTCCCTTAATCATCCATCAAAATGAGAAAAACCAAAGAATATTTTTCTGATGTGCAGCAAAAGATAATTGAGCTTCACAAATTAGTGAAAGTGGCTTTAAGAAAAGAGCCAGAGCAGTGAAAATTCCCATTTCCACCATCAGGACAATAATTAAGAATTTCCAAAAAACATAAAATGTTACGAAACTGCCTGGAAGAGGATGTGTGTCTGTATCGTCCTAATGCACTGTGAGAAGGAGAGTTTGAGTGGCTAGACTCTCCAAGGATCACAGCTGGAGAATTGCAGAAAATAGTCTCGGGTTCAGAAAACCTTTAAAAAAAAATTGTCAAACAGAACCTACAACACCACATGTTGTTTGGGAGGGTTTCAAGAAAAATTCTCCTAGCTCATCCAAAAACAAAGTAAAGCATATTCAGTTTTCAGACACGACTGGAACTTCAAATGGGACTGGCTTCTATGATCAGATGAAACTAAAAATGAGCTTTTTAGCAGGAAACACTCTATATGGGTTTGTTGAACACAGAGATAAAAAATACCCCATGTGTACGATGAACGATGAACGTTGTGGGCCTTTATTTCTGCTGGAGGTCCTGGACATCTTGTTTAGATACATGACATCATGGATTCTATCAAATACCAACAGATAAAAAATAAAAAAGTGACTGACTCTGTTAGAAATGTTATAATGGACCATGTTTGGATCATCCAACCGTACAATAATCCAAACACAAACCTCAAAAACAACACAGAAATGGGTTACTGAGCACAAAACCAAGCTTCTGTTATGGCCATTCCAGTCCTCTGACCTGAACCCTATAGAAAATGTGAGGAGTGAACTGAAGAGAAGCACCACCAACCTGGAGCTGGGAATCTAAAGGGTCTGGAGTGATTCTGGATGAAGGAATTGTCTCTGATCTCTTGTCAGGTGATCTCTAACCTCATCAGGCATTATAGGAGAAAACTTAGAGCTGTTAAACTGGCAAATGGAGGTTTCAAAAAGGGTGCCATTAATTGTGGCCAATGTGTATTAGAGAAAAAACATTTATTTCATAATGATATTTCCCCCCCCATTTTAAATTCTTATTATCCAATGAAAGGTTAGATTTTTGTGAATTTTTTTAATAAAAGATCAAAAGGATAAAAAATGCAGATAAATTTGCACAGCCGCCTTTGTTCATATTTACCAAGGGTGTCCGTATTTTTGGGCATGACTATATATATATATATATATATATATATATATATATATATATATATATATATATATATATTACTATTATTACTATATTAATGTTTTACTGGATGTTTGTTCAAATAAATTCAGCCTTGATATGCACAAGAGACTTTTCAAAAACATTTATAAAAACCATAGCTATACCATATCAGTTCATCATTCGTACATAGTATTAACAGAATGTAGTTGGAGTGTTGTTAACTGTGTCTCTCTCTCAGTGGTGGTACACTGGGTCTGATCATGGCTGCAGGCTGCGTGGGAATGGCTGCTTCCTCTCTAATGGAGCTCCAGAATAATGGCGGCTATTTCCTCCATCACGTGATCTTTGCCTCCTTCGCCGTTCTCTCTGTCCTGTGCATCATGCTGCTGCCAGAGAGCAAACACAAACCTCTGCCAGACTCGCTTAAGGATGGAGAGCGACAACGACGTCCGCCCCTCTTCCTCTCACACATCAACCGGGACAACCCACCCTTACTGCGCATGCAGCTGCAGAGCTCCGATTACAGCCGGGAAAATTACTCCCGTCTCGTCACAGCCACCAAAAAGATGATCACCAAAGATGCTCTGCCTTACAAGATCTCCATTTCGTCACAAGCACCTCTACTGTCCAGTAATGGCACTGCTCCAGACGCCAGTGAAGACTCGTCCTAGCATTCCACCAAAGCTGTTTTTGACACGCAGGACTTCATCTCATAGCATGACCAATTTGGTCAACGCGTCTTTTCCCAGGAAAGACATCGCTTTGTGCTTAAAATGTGGAGTATGTTCAGTATATGGTTGAGGAATGGTAAAGTGTTCAGTTTGTTTGTGACTTCGTACATTTATTTTTTATTGTTCGGGAACCCAAACTCTATGCACAGATGTTGCTGGGAGACTCTGTCCATAAGTTTATGTGCTTAAACATCATGTAACTCCTTTGTTTGAATGAAGTTTAAGATTTACCATACCCACTAATAGTCAGCTTGGAGCCATCGCATGTCCACTTAGTGGGATCATCTCATGCCTCTCATTAGTGTAGTCTTGTGACTAAAACATAAAAACTTCCTTAACATCACTGACTGGTGATTCACTGAGAGGAGCTAAAACATCGACTCTATCCTAGTTGTATTTCCTCAAAGTGGAATGAATTGCACTCAATGACGCCAGAATCACTAGGGAAAAGTCTACTGTTCAGAATGTTGGAATGAGATTTGTTTCTGTGGAATGGTAGCTCATCTCATTTCCTCCGTGTGTAGAGTTTTGTCGCATCATGTTTCTATATTTCAACTGTTTTGTCTAAATGTCACGTTGTGTGTTGTTTTTCATGTCAATCAGAGCTACAACTGAACCAAACCTGACAAAGCAAGGGAACTGTTTTTGTCATTGTTTTTGCTATTTCTATCCTATTTTTATTGCATGTTTGAATTTAAAATAAACTGTATATTGTACCAAGTTGAAGCAATACCCCTTGTATATATGATTCTGGAGCAAATTTGGACATCGGGTGTTCTGGAGAGCTGCTGCATTTGCAAACTTTGTGTTTGCTTTTTAGTAATTGAGAAGTCTGACAGTGGGGTTGTGAAAGGGGTTATGTTCAAAGTGTTAACCACATTTCTCCTCTTTAGCCAGGATATGGGAATTCATTTGGCACAACTCTCGCAGTGCAAAATTATTAAATATTTTTTAGCAGTATAATGTATGGGGTTTGCGTTGCATTATTGCAGTGGTCCTACCAAAAATGTGTAATCGATTACGTTAATAGTTTTCATTCCGAAATTTTACAATCAGTAATGTAGTACGACTTGTAGGTAATCTACCCAGCACTGCTTATAGATAACAATACTGGCAGCCATATCACCCTGTAGTCCAAGACTGGGGGCCCACTGAAGCTAAGCAGGGCTGAGCCTGGTCAATACCTAGATGGGAGACCTCCTTGGAAAACTACGTTGCTGCTGGAAGAGGTGCTAGTGAGGCCAGCAGGGGGTGCTCACCCTGTGGTCTGTGTGGGTCCTAGCGCTCCAGTGTAGTGATGGGATCACAATACTGTCAACAAGCACCGTCCTTCGGATGAGACGTTAAACCGAGGTCCTGACTCTCTGTGGTCATTTAAAAATCGCAGGATGTCTTTCGAAAAGAGTACAGGTGTGACCTCGGCATCCTGGCTAAAGTCGCCCATTGGCCTCTGACCATCATGGCCTCCTAACAATCCCCATATCTGCTGATTGGCTTCATCTCTCTGTCTCCTCTCCACCAGTAAGCTGGTGTGTGGTGGGCGTTCTGGCGCAATATGGCTGCCGTCGCATCATCCAGGTGGATGCTGCACACTGGTGGTGGATGAGGAGATACCCCCTGTCTATGTAAGCGCTTTGAGTGCCAAGAAAAGCGCTATATAAATGTAATGATTTATTATTATTATTATTAATTATTAATACTGGTTGGAGCCATCAGATACATCCAATATTTTTCAGAAGTCTGAACTTTGACAGGTGACTGTGAGAAGACAATGCTGAATAAAGTCGTAGTTTTTGCTATTTTTGGACCAAAATGTATTTTCAATGCTTAAAAAAAATTCTAACTGACCCTCTGATGTCACATGGACTACTTTGATGATGTTTTTCTTACCTTTCTGGACATGGACCGTATACCGTACATACATTTTCAATGGAGGGACAGAAAGCTCTCGGACTAAATCTAAAATATCTTAAACTGTGTTCCGAAGATGAACGGAGGTCTCACGGGTTTGGAACGACATAAGGGTGATTCATAATTTTAATATTTGGGTGAACTAACCCTTTAACTGCTTGCCGTGTAGTGCCAACAAACAGAAAACTAGCCTCTTTAATACAGTTTTCAGGGTCAAATTGATACAAAACAACTAATTATGGTAATATACTATATAAAATAATTGCTTTTTGATATTAATGAGATTCCTATTGCAAGATCTTCCAAAACTTGCACATAGTATTTAGGTAAATAAAAATTCCAATATCTACTAGGAATATTTAAGTAGTTTCACACTATAATTCCTCCATCTGAAGTCTTTTAATAACAGATGGTTCTCACTTTCTCCAAATGATGGCAGCAGTGAGATGTGTCCATGTTTACACCTCTCCTCTGCTTAAACATGATACTGAGACAATATATCTAACCAAATTTGTCAGATTACAGAAGAAAAATGTTTACATTTCCAATGATGTGATGGTGAGAGAAGGAATATTCTTGGAGGCTGTTGCCGTTAAGTAACGGGATGAAATCCTCAGAGCCACTGTCAGACCTTTTCCTGGTGCAATGGGCCCTGGGTTCCTGCCGGTGCAGGACAATGTCCTGTGACGTGGGTAGTGTGTAGGCAGATTCATACACTACACTGACTCCAGCCCTCACTGGGTTGATGATTTTTAACCATCGTCACATCATTTTATTCTCAAGGAATTACAAGTTGTATTTAAGTAAAGATGTTCAACTTGAATATTTTGTTCAAGATTCAATGTGTGATTTAAGTGTTTTGTTTTCATTCTTCATACAAACATAAACACACAAGCCTATACAGCGCTAATGCTACACTCACATCTTAAAAATGTTTTGTTATTTGACTATTGTTTTCGGCACAACAGTCTCAATCTATTCTGACAAATTATTTGGCCTATTTTAAAAGGTAGTGACTAATGAGCTCAGGTATTTCTTGCCAACTTGATTATCTAGACCAGGTGTGCCCAACCTGTGTTTGATTAGGACTGGAGCTGAACTTTGCAGGACAGTCGATCGCCAGGAGCAGGGTTGGGCAGCCCTGATCTAGACGACGTTGTCATGTAATATCACAAACATGACATCATTAAACTCATGTGATATGTCCGCCCTAGTGACGGGGCTTTCCCTTTATAAGCGCTTTTAACACCGGCGACCACGTGACGTGTGAAGTCACGTCCAATGCGGAAGTGAATGCTAACTGCACAGTCGCCCAACCATTCTAACCGAAACCGACTCTTCCCAGCGTCTGAAGAGGAACTCACATGTAAATATGATAATCATTATACGTTTTGTACCGTATTAATGAGATATCCACGATGTTTTGATTATTTGTAAATATCTGTAGGTTCTTGAGGGTTTTGTTTACTGTCGTGAAATAGCTTCACTAGCCGCTAATCGTGTCTTTTCCTGGTTTGAACAGTTAGATTTCGGACAATCGGTTTTAAATATATTTTTTACGTTCAGTAGAGTTTAGTATATATGCATCGAATCGATCTACATAAGTAATGACAAGTGACTGCTTGTAAGCTAATGTATTTCTCTGGTTTATGTCTTTTTTTTTAACTCTTGTTTTGGCTAACTGTTGTGACACACTAACACAGTCAGCATGTAAGAGAATTGAATTAACACACAAACTACTATTTCTAAATGGATAAGAGTATGACCGACAAAAAGTGCCTGCTTATTACCATATTTCTGGACATGTAACGTTAACGTGATATTTTTTGTAGTTAGTATATATAAAAGAACCACGGTATTTTGATCAGATACCATAGAACTGCCACTGCTTTTTCTGAAATAAATGACGACCGTTATCATTAACACAGTTTTTCTTTGGTTCCTGGTTTTTAAGCTTGACTAAAGTGATTTGGTTCCTGAGAGCTGAATTGTGTTGTTGTCATGATGTGACAATGACGTCACTCCTCAAACAGGAGACATATCTCCAATCCAAATCTCTATTTATGCTTGCACCGAAGCTTTCATAACATGTGAGATACCTGGGACACTGTTTTGACCTCCACTTTGAGTCTTTTCCGCCCCTTTTACCTGATATCTGGCTCTCAATTCTCCACAGAGCTCCATCATGCTTGGTGGAGGGTTTAAATCCGAGAGACTTCGTGTCAATCTCAGGCTTGTCATTAACCGCCTCAAGCTTCTTGAGAAGAAGAAAAGTAAGTTTGGTTGTCTACAAGTTTGTCACATTTTCTAAAGTTTGGTTGATTTAACTAATTTGAACTCGTTTGATCTGAATTAGCTGAATTAGCCCAGAAGGCTCGTAAGGAGATTGCAGACTACTTGTCGGCCGGCAAAGATGAGCGTGCAAGGATCAGAGTCGAGCACATCATCAGAGAGGATTATTTGGTGGAGGCCATGGAGATCCTGGAGTTATATTGTGATTTGCTGCTCACCCGCTTTGGCTTAATACAGTCCATGAAGTGAGAAAACATTTTTTTTTTTTTTTTTTTTGAATCAAATTTTTTTAATGTGGATTTTTTGCTCATGTGCTTCTTAATTCTCTTTTCAGAGAACTGGACCCTGGCCTACAAGAAGCAGTATCCACACTCATCTGGGCTGCCCCTCGCCTGCAATCAGAAGTGGCAGAACTGAAGATCGTGGGTATCACATGTGTTTGTCTTTAATCTATTTCTGGGGTGTGGTTCTAGTGCGGATCATTCATGTCTTTTCTCCTCCCTTTAACAGGTTTCAGATCAGCTGTGTGCCAAATACAGCAAAGAGTATGGAAAGTTATGTAGGACAAACCAGATCGGAACAGTGAATGATAGGGTATGATGAAACGTGTTTGTTTAGAGGTTGTGGGCATAAAATGAACTCGTAGTAATGTGTGTTAGGGTGAACATTACAATAACTATTGCTTATACATGGATTAGGGCATTTTCAAAGCTCCTTTTTGACATGTAACAGCACACCTGATCAACCTCAAATCATGCTGCTTCATAAGGAGACGTGTCATGTTACTTTTTGAAGACTTCATGATTTTTGCCAAGTTTTTTTGCTTTGATTCACTCTTTTTAGAGGAGTCAATGCTAGTTCAAAGTCTGGTAGTGCGTTATCCTCATTTGTTTTTTTTAAAAAAAACAATTTATTTTATTTACCATCTTTTGTATAAACCAGTGGTGTCAAACTCAATTTCTGATCCAACAAATCAAATCATTTAGGCTTATTTGAAAACTACATAGTATGTGTGTTTGAGCAGGGTTGGAACAAAACTCTGCAGGGCTCCGGCCCTCCAAGAATTGAGTTTGACACCCCTGGCGTAAATGGCCCTTTACATTTATTGAGGAGCCAAGCCAAATTCAGAATATCGTAAATGCTTAAGGAGTTGGTTTTACAAATCTGCTTTTAGGCTGTTGTAAATTAATAATGAACCTTATCTTTGTAGCTTATGCACAAACTGAGCGTGGAGGCCCCTCCCAAGATTTTGGTGGAGCGTTACCTCATTGAGATCGCCAAAAATTACAATGTTCCCTATGAACCTGATGCCATGGTTCGGGTAGGAATTCATTTTCTCTTTCTCTTCAACTTCATTATCTATACAAGCAGCATTTATTGCAAACTTTCCTCATCTTTATCATTCCCAGCCAGAGGTATGTCCCGGTGAAGAGGCAGATCTGATTGATGTGAACAGCGACTTCAAGAAGCCAGGAGCTGGCGGAGGGGGAGGGGGTGGAGGAGGAGGGTTTACTACTCCCGCTGTAGGCATGCCTATGCCCATGCCCATGCCCACAGCTTTCAACTACCCACCGCCCAAAGGAGCTGTAAGACCAAGCTCTAATAAACTCATTTAATTTGACCAATCTAAAAAGTCTGATTGTCTGCCTAGCTGTGAAATCCGTTTAAAATATGTCTCCCCCTTCAGGAGCCCTTTAATGGTCCTGTTGGCACCTATGATGGCTTTAGCAACTTCCAGCCTCCAGTGAGAGGAGGGCAACCCCCACAGCTTCCCAGCTGCCCACCCACCTATGAATCTGTAAGTGCAAGTGATCACCACCCCTCCCACCCTTCCAGACAGACGGAGACAACCTTTCCACCTTGCAGGGAAGAGTAGTTTACTCCTGTTCACATGCTGTGTTAGTCCTGCTCCGTTGTCCGTCCTCTGATCTCACGCAGGCATGTGCTACGGGCTGCAAAGAATCGAAAACACTCCATTCTGATCTCTCTTGCACCATGTGTATGGCTTTTTGGGGAAATGCTTTTAATTAACCATATGCTGTATGTGAGTCATATGGAACATATACACACACAAAAAAAATAAATTAAACAGGTGAATCTCATGTGGGTTGTCAAGAACATGTCTGGCAAAATTAAAAGAAACGAAGCATTTTGCCTGAAGAGAATAAAGCCTTTTGTCTGGACCAGTAAGAAGTTAATATTATTAGTAGTAAAGATGAGGTGATAAATATTAATTATGAAAATAATATCACCTAAAATGTTTCATTGTCTTTATACAAAAATAAAATAGTTTCTTTTGATTTTGCTTTTTGTGACATTCACCTTGAAGCATTTACCCCAACAAATCCTCTACTGTGCATGGAAACAGGGGCCTCATTTATAAAATGCACAATACGATCATATGTAATCCATATGTTTCCTCCTAGATCAAAAGTGAGAGGCAAATTTGGATTTTTATAAAGGTGTGTAAAAAAAAAAAATATATATATATATATATATATTTAAGTTGTAGTTCTTTGAAGTTTAGGATTGTTCTGTGCATGCCTTTATAAACGAGGTCCCAGGTGTCCATATATTCACTGCATTGACTCACTACACGGGTCTGTTCTATCTCCCTGTGCACGCCTCATAATACTCATCCTTCACAGCATCACTATAGCAGCATTGATTATTTGCAGTAGTTGCTATGTATGGATAATAAGCTGTTAACATGTTTTCATGTGTTTTTTTTTTTGTTTTTTTTTTAAGATTGATGTGTTGTCTGTCAAACCCTCTAATCCTTCCCAGGTCCTCCCAGGTATGTGCTCTGTCCTTCTATAATGTTTATTTATTGAATCGCTTGCGTTATATTTTTCTTTCTAAAATCTTATATCTCTCCAGGCCCAGCCCCGTCTGGTCAGATCTATGACAACTCTTTCCTTCCTGAACTTCCATCTGTTCCCGACACACTCCCAGCCTCCTCCTTCGGAGCGAACGCCAACGCATCTGACGACATTGACTTTGACGACCTGTCACGACGTTTTGAAGAACTCAAGAAGAAGACCTAATTTCCGAAAACACATCTGGGAGTCAGAACATCTGTCTCAGCTGTTCAATGTACCCTGTCCATATTCACATATAATTCTTCTGGTGGAGGTGTAATATAATATGTTACTTAACACAATGAAGGATCAGATGCTGTATAGACATTTACTTGTGAATGGCAGTGGCAGAAATTTATACGCTCATTTTAGTCTTTTACATAACATGGACTGTTGACAAATCACTTACCCTTTGAATGAGGTCTTTGTTTAGAGGGCCTTGCTGACAGTTAAAACTAGTTAATCGTCTGTAGTTTAATCTCTGAGTCATGTATGTCTAACCTGAGGTGATCTATCACTTATTTATATTAAAGATTAGATTATAAATCTCTCTTGGTTGTTAACCTTCCCCTTTTTAGAGAGCAGTGTCTTCAGTCTTTCCCAGCAAATCAGTAACCTCTCTGACTCCTCTAGGAAAAAGCAGGTATAACCTGTCGCCATTATTTACACCCAGAGTTGTGCAATGAGTTCTTTTGAATGTCTGTGAACCTGCAAAAGACTGTATGATGCCATGGGTTGTTGATCACAATGACTCTGCTTTTTGTTATTGACAGAATGCGTATAGACCGGGTGCTCTGGTGTTCTCAAAGGAACACCAAAGATTGCTTCTTTCTGGTGACCTGAGCGATTAATTGAAGATGAATTGAATTTAATGAACCGTCTCTCTGTCCTGAAGTTAGTCTTTTCCTTTCTAGTTTGTAGTTTCACCCAGCAGCCATCTTAATTTGACTCAAAGGGAAAGGCGTTGTATTTTGTCTACAGTTGATAACACTCCCGTTTCTAATCTTGTCTGTGTGTTTCTGGACTGAATTTGCCTTAGTTTCCAAATGATCTCGAGCTGTGGCCTTTCTCTGGGAAATGTGACGTTCCTGACAGCTTGTACCACGAGCTCCACATTTGAATAAGTATTTACATGCTAATTCTTTTCTTTGGTAGGGGGTTTGACCATATATCATTTACGTTTTTTTTTTTTTTTTTGTTAGAATCAACTGTTTAAAGTGTGATTTGTCTGAAGTTTTGAAAGCATTGTTTTGTCTGCTTTCTTGACTTTATAACACTAATTTGTGTTTTCTCCCTGATATAATCCAAATACAAAAGTCTGGCAATGTTTAATACTGATTTTAGCTTGCTTTGAAAACATATCTGATGCTATGTAATAAAGTCTATTTGCTTATAACCCTTTTACTTCTCACCCAAATAATGATTCACTGAATAAGTAATTTATTTATTTGTTTTCTTACCACAACATTAATTTTGCTGTAACAAGTTTTTATTTCCATTAATGAATACAGCACTATGAAAAAAAAAAAAAAAAAATATATATATATATATATATATATATATATATATATATATAAGGTTTTGCTGTACTCTGAATATAATGGAACTCTGTCGGTTTATACACATTATAATCTCTAGATGGTCAAGTAATACAGTTAATAATTATCTATTACTGTGTTCCTCAATCACTGTAGGCATAGTCAGCTCTCAAATTAGATTTTTTCCCTCCTTGAAACAATTTTTTTCACACCAGATAGAAGTGTTTTGCCATGTGTGCAAATGTGTAAGCACAATTTTCTTCCAATTGCAGGTTAATAAATGCACAGGGCTTGTTCATAACTGGTGAGTTAATTCTCAGTGAAACTGTCTAACTAACAACTTCTAAACATAGATTCATACAAAATGAATTGGAGGAATGGGTGGTGTCATTCACGATATTGTGTGTTTGAGCATCATGTGAGGTAAATGTCCAGGATGGAAGAGAGAGGTTCACCGATGATCATTGCAGCTGGGTTCACTGTCTGGTGGAGGGTCTTGCGGTCTGCTGCACTACAGTTCCAGTGTTGCAGATGGTCAGCACACTCTCTATGGTGTCCCTGTAGACTTAATCTTTTCAGCCGGCGGAGAAAGTATAGGTGCTGTTTTGTCTTCTTAGAGAGTGGCATGGTGTTGGTGTTCCAGGTGAGATCCTCTGTGATGTGCACCCCCAGGAATTTAGTGCTGCAGACTCTCTCCACCGTCGAGATGTCGATGGTCATTGTGGGGTGGTCAACAGAGTTTCTACTGAAGTCCATCACAACTTTCTATACTCACATTAAGGGACAGGTTGTTAGTGCCACACCATTCAGCCAAGCTTTGCCACTTCCTCTCTGTAGTGCGCTTCATCATTGTTGCTGATGAGAACTACCACAGTTGTGTCAGCCGCCAACTCGATGATGTGGTTGGGGCAGAACTTGGCAGTCGTGAATCAGCAGCGGGCTGAGCACTCAGCCTTGTGGAGCACCTGTGCTCAGTGTGGTAGTGCTTGAGGTGTTGTGGCCGACACAGACTGACTGAGGTCTTTCAGTTCAGTTCAGTTCAGTTCAGGATCTGTCCAGGACAAATCATGGGTCACAGGAGGGGATGTTCCCAATCAAATTATTTAGGCTAAGCATCAGCATTCATATACCACTGTTATTTTTAACAGAAATGAATGTAACAAGCTCGGAATCATGACTTCATAAATAGGAATTAGGAAGTTTCTGATAGCATGTGAAGACAGCAGACAGCAGCAAGTACTTGCTCAGCTCAGTGGAGTGAATTGTTTGTTAACTTTGTGGTTTAATATTTTGAGTCGTATGGGACGTGGTAACACACGACCCTCTCACAGTATATTGCTGTACAAATCTATCATTTTTGCTGCTCAGAAATATTCACGCAATCATGCAGCAAGTATCAGAAGATCTGCACTCGGCTTGATTAGCGCTCACACTCACTGATCTATATATTACCGATCTGTGCTCTTGCCCACCTCTTCCAACCGAGCCAAAGACTGCTAAACTGAGCAATCACACTAGTCCACAACAAACCAGGCTTTGGGGGTTAAGATTGCCTAGTGTTAGCACACCCTAATTATTCTCCCTGATCCTGCACAGATGAGTCTCTACCCGCAAAACAAGAGTTGTCCCGCGCCGCACTCTGCTGCGATGGGTCCCGCAATCACGCAGGTCTCTAAAAGGAGGGTGCCAGCTATAATGTTATGAATATGAGACAAAACTACAGAATGTCACATTTTATTACTGGGTGATTCACCACATAGATGTTTTACCAGCTAAGAAGATCAACACTTTTAGAGTTTCATCTCCCTATCTGATGATGCCAATAGCAGAATGAATTTGGAAGGGTACAAAATCATCTTGGCTACCAATATTCAAGAAAATGCCACCAAACTCAATAGAAAGCTCTTCATATTGGACCAGGACTATGACCCAAAACACCCTGCCAGTTCAGTCAAGGACTTTATCAGAGCAAAGAAATGTAAAGTCTTACAATTGCCCATATCAATCTCCAGATTAAATGAGTATGGTGACCCATACTCAGAATTTGTGCCCTTCCAAAGTGCATACACACAGCAGTGAAAACAGACCGTGAACACACACCCAGAGCAGTACTTGACGTGAGCAATACTCATGCTCTCATCAAATAGTGGGATGAACTCTAAAAGTGCTGTCCTTTTTAATTTGGTAAAACATGTATGTGTCGAAACCATGTAAACATGATCACCTATAAAATGGGAATTTCTTGATGAGTGGATGCACAAGTGAGGCAATAACACACGTTCCTAATAATAGTGTGCTGACATGAAGGTGTGGGAAGCATTGTCAGCTATAACTCCTGCTATCACAAAAAGGTCTTGCATTACCAGTATCAGCTAAACGTATACTAGCTGTTTTGTAATTTACAGTTTTAAAATATTTCACAGTTGTCAGTCCACTTGTATATGACAACAATAAAGAGGTGCATGATTTTATATATATATATATATATATATATATATATATATATATATATATATATATAAATCTTATCTAACTGTTAAAATAAGACTGTACTTTTTAAGAATGTTTTTAAAATGCTTATTTTTTCTCACCAGTGGCGTGCACAGACTAAATTACATTTTAAAATATAATTAAATAGAAAATAAATTAAATAATGTTTCACAATATAAATGATTTTAAAATATTTTCTGATTTTTACAAAAACACATCCCCGGTGAGCATGAGACTTCTCTCAAAACCATCGAAACCATTTGAGTGTATTTGACAATTGCACTACTACATTGATCTTAATTGCATCAAGTGCCAAAGATATGTTGATTGATACACTGTAATGCATTGGAAAATAAGTTATTTATTTTAGGTGTACTAAAAATACATTTTATAGTGTATTTAAACATTACATGGATTAATGGAGACATAATAGTGAATATTCAAGGTATTTTTTTATGTAACATTGTTTCAACATTGACACTGAGCTATTACCTCTCATACTGAGATGACACTAAGTAAAGCTCATCAATTACAGCAGACACACAGGTGTACTATTTACTGAACAATTACCAAAATTTGAGTGGTATGAGAATCTGCTCCTTTAGTAGCTAATTTAAGCAAAAATCGCCATATCTAAAATCATATGGCCCAACAAAATGTAGATATGTTCATGTATTGTTGGATAGTAATTTTTTAAATAATTGTTTGTGAACCTCAGTATGACAGCTTATATATGTTATTTTCAAGTGACATTATTGCCATCATCTATATTAGATCTCTGATTTTATCAGAAAACAAAAAGTAGAGAAAAAATTTTGTGTTAAATACACCATTATTATTGTGACAGTATAGACTAAACCACTTAGACAAAATATATTTTGCTAGATTTTCATACAATGTTCTGTACACAGTAATAGCTCCTAACATTAACATGAAAAATAAAGTCTGCTTACACAAATGGATTATAATCTGCAAGAGACAGTGAGATGTCAGTCATTTGCATGGACATGAAAATGGTGTCCTCTGTTCCCAAAACCAAAATATAGAATAAAATTGGGTGAGTTTGATGACTCCTCACAAGCATCTTCCGTTACACTTGAGTCTGTGGTGAGATGTTGATGATCAGGATATTGACCTCCCAGCGTATTCCTCACATTTTTTCTTTTGCTCTGTACAAAGGCAATAAAGCATTAATAAGACACTTTTTGTGTTGGGTAACACTATTCTGATATTGGCAGATAAACTGTTTTCTAGTGTGCATGTTCTCACCCTTTAGGAGCAGTTCAACCTCCTCATTGTTCTCCACAGCTACTGGCCTCAGGATCATGGCAAAAAAGATTGCCACAAATATCACCTGTCATCCATAACAGTTAGGAAGAGAAATCACACGTGTGACATCAATTGTTTCTCATAGACATCAGTGAAATAAAAAGAGAGAAAACTGAGGCTGTTGTGCAAGAATTGAATAGTTCACCCAAAAATAAAAATGTATTCACTCATTCATTCTCATTAATTAAGATAGAACACATTATTTATTGACTAGCCATCATTACTAACTCACATTTCATACTACACCTGTATGAAAAAGTGTATGTAAAGAGAGATACTAACTTTCTTTATATACTATTAAAAAGTGCACTTTGTAATACTGTCAAATTAAAGTTTCACTTTAAAATACATTATGTTTTTTGTGTTTTAAAGAAGTACACTTATTTTATTGTACTAACATACTAAAGCACATGTAAAGTGCTTGATTATAATTAGGGCCCGAGCACCGAGGTGCGAGGACCCTCTTGTATCTGCTTTGTTTTTTATTATTATTATTCTTCTTCTTCTTCTTCTTCTCCCGAATGAATCGCATTTTTGAGGGCTTTAACATGCTCAAAAAGTCATGAAACTTTGCACACTCGTCAAACCTGGTGAAAATTTTCGTCTGATATAGGATTCAGAAGAGGGTGTGGCAAAATGGCTCGACAGCGCCACCTATACCAAGAAAATCAACAGCCTTCCAGCTATGTTTCACGTACATGCACGAAAATTGGCACACATATGTAACACACCAATACCTACAAAAAAGACTCTTGGAGCGAAATTCTAAACCCAACAGGAAGTCGGTTATTTTTAATATTATGAGCATATTTTGTGTAATTTTGGTCATTTCCATGTGTTGTATTTTAACGAACTCCTCCTAGAGAGTTCTTCAAATCAACACCAAATTTGGTATGCCTAATCTAAAGGCCTTTGCGATGTTAAATTGCGAAGATCCTGACTTTTCGTTGAAGGGCGTGTCCGTGGCGGCCTGGCGAATTTCGATGATTCGCCATGAAAAATGAAGTTGCTATAACTCACACATACAATGACCAATCTGCCCCAAACTTCACATGTTTGATAAGACTCCAAACCTGAACAGATTGACATGCCCATATTCAGTTATAGTCATAGCGCCACCTATTGGCAACAGGAAGTGACATATTTTACGCTGCGACGAACTACTCCTAGAAATTTTATGACATCAATGTCTTTTTTGTGGTCAGTCTAATCTAAAGGCCTGTGCGATGTTCAGTTGTGAAGATCTTGAGTTTTCGTTAAAAGGCTTGTTCATGGCGCCGCGACGAAGTTCGATGTCTCGCCATGCGAATAAAAGATGTTATAACTCAGGCATAAGATGTCCGATCTTCCCCAAACTTCACATGTGTGATAAGAGTCCTGGCCTGAACAGATCTTCAGGCCAATATTCCACCGGGTGTGGCAGAATGGCTCTATAGCGCCACCTATACACTTTCAACGGAGTGCGCCTCGAGCTATGTTTCACATACATGTACAAAAATTGGTACACACATGTAACACTCCAATACCTACAAAAAAGTCTCTTGGTACGAAATCCGGATCCCAACAGGAAGTCGGTTATTTTGAATTTTCCCTTCAAAATTGGTGTTGTTTTTGCCATTTTCAGGGGTTGTACTTTAACGAACTCCTGCTAGAGATTTATTCAGATCAACACCAAACTTGGTCAGTGTAATCTAAAGCCCTTTGCGATAATAAATTGCGAAGCACTTGAGGTTTCGTTAAAGGGCGGGTCCATGGCGGCCTGACAAATTTTGATGTTTCGCCATGAAAAAGGAAGTTGCTGTAACTCAGACATACAATGTCCAATCTGCCCCAAACTTCACATGTTGGATAAGACTCTTGACCTGAACAGATTGACATGCCCATATTCAGTTATAGTCATAGCGCCACCTATTGGCAACAGGAAGTGTCATATTTTACGCTGTGACGAACTACTCCTAGAAATTTTTTGA
Source organism: Carassius gibelio (assembly GCF_023724105.1). Lineage (NCBI taxonomy): Eukaryota > Metazoa > Chordata > Actinopteri > Cypriniformes > Cyprinidae > Carassius > Carassius gibelio. Next base: position 8,675,747 of record NC_068377.1, on the reverse strand, counting down.
CATCAATGTCTTTTTTGTGGTCAGTCTAATCTAAAGACCTGTGTGATGTTCAGTTGTGAAGATCTTGAGTTTTTGTTAAAAGGCGTGTCCATGGCGCCGTGACGAAGTTCGATGTCTCGTCATGGGAATAAAAGATGTTATAACTCAGGCATAAAGTGTCCGATCTTGCCCAAACTTCACATGTGTGATAAGGGTCATGGCCTGAACAGATCTGAAGGCAAATATTCCATTGGGTGTGGCAAAATGGCTCGATAGCGCCACCTATAAACTTTCAACGGAGTGCATATGCACATTCAATGGAGTGCGCCTCGAGCTATTTTTCACGTACATGTACAAAAATCGGTACACACATGTAACACACCAATACCTACAAAAAAGTCTCTTGGTACGAAATCCGAATCCCATCAGGAAGTCAGTTATTTAGAATTTTCTCTGCAAAATTGGCATTGTTTTTGCCATTTTCAGGGGTTGTACTTTAACAAACTACTCCTAGAGATATATTCAGATTAACACCAAACTTGGTCAGTTAAATCTAAAGGCGTTTGCGATGTTAAATTGCTAAGATTTTGAGGTTTCGTTAAAGGGCGTGTCCATGGCGGCCTGACAAAATTCGATGTTTCGCCATGAAAAAGGAAGTTGCTGTTACTCAGACTTACAATGTCCAATCTGCCCCAAACTTCACATGTTAGATAAGAGTTCTGCCCTTAACAGATCTACATGCCCATATTCAGTTATAGTCATAGCGCCACCTGCTGGCAACAGGAAGTGACATGTTGTATGCTGTGACAAACTACTCCTAGAATTTTTTTGAGATTAATGTATTTTTTTGTAGTCAGTCTAATCTAAAGGCCTGTGCAATGTTAACTTGTGGAGATCTTGAGTTTTTGTTAAAGGGCATGTCCATGGCGTCATGACAACTTTTGATGTCTCGCCACAGCAAGAGAAGTTGTTGTAACTCAGGCATAATTTGTTCGATCTTCCCCAAACTTCACATGTTCGATAAGAGTCCTGCCCTGAACACATCTGAAGGCCAATTGTCCATTATAATGAGAGCACCACCTGCTGGCAACACAAAGATTGGCACAAATATGGAGTAAACTTTGATATATTCCACTTATATTTATGAGTTTAAATGCATGTTTCTCACCGTTCACCTATTTACTAAAGCCACTCGCTGCCGGTGAGCCCGGGTGCGAGGGCCCGTTCATCGCTGCTTGCAGCTTTAATTTCTAACTGTAATGTGTTATTCAACATTTTAAAGATGCACACAATTTAAAGATGATCAATATACTTTAAATGTGCTAAGTTCTGCAAATAATGTGTAAAGTATTACTACAAATATATTTAAATACATGACATACAAGTTTCAACAGAAACAACACTGAAGTATACTCTAGTTCAGTGGTTCCCAACCTTTTTCAACTCGCGGCCCACACAACCAAACACATATGTATGCGCGGCCCACTTCAAAAAAATTAACTGACCAGGCTATTGTTGGGTTAATAACTTAGTACTCAGAAGCTAGATTTTAAACTGTATTTATTGAATAAACTAGGGCTGTGCGATATGGACAAAAAAAAAAAAAACTATCGCGATATGTTCGCAGCAGATTTCCTTTGCTCTCTCACAAAACCGGTCGTGCTTGCTCAGATACACGCTGCTTTGCGAGGAGAGAGTGTGCACACTTAAAACGTGTCTCCTCTCACTTAAACTGCATCCTGTTCACTAACAAATTCACTCTATGCTCATGTGTTAGACATGAATTATTTTCGCACGTTTTTATTTCTAGCCTTTTACCGCAGTGAGAACGCTCTGATCCGTCAACATTGGCTCAGAAAAAAGGCGCATCACAGACAGTGTGTGAACCTGGAGTTAGGCATATGCGCACGCTCAAATCGTGATTTTAGGACGTTTTCTTTTAATCGCACAGCCCTAGAATGGACTGGAAATGAACAGAAAATAATTGGCGGCCCACCTGCAATACCACCGCGGCCCAATAGAGGGCAGCGGACCACAGGTTGAAAACCACTGCTCTAGTTGAACATAAATGCATAATTCTTGATGCCAAACCTAATATGATTTAAGCTTAGGTAGTAAAGAATCGCAGACATTTGTCATTTTTGGGTGAGCTATTCTCAGAAGATCCCACTGGTTCTTACCTTAAGGGGCTGCAAGATGAAGATGCTTTGGACAAGAGATAAAGTAAGAGTGACGACCCACTGTATGGAAGACTCCCTTCCGTACTGGAAGCCATAAAGGAGGGTAAAGAAGGTGGACAAACCACTCAAGGCAAAAAGCAGGAACCAACCAATAAAAAGAAACCACCAAGGCAACCACCAACCCTGTTTCTTCTTCTGCACTTCCACAGTTGGTGATCTGGAACAACAACAACAACAACAACAAAATCTGTTTTTATAGAAGAAACAGAATTCTTGCATTACAGCTACCAAGAACATCTGGATATTTTTTTTTTTTTTAATTTTTTTTAAAGAACCAGCTCTTAGGTTAAAAACAATTAAACATTTAATGTGATAAATTGATAAGGATAGTGAATTATGAACTAGTAATCGATCAATCTTGAGATTAAAGAGAAAGAATATGGAAGTACAGTACATAAAGAGCCTAAAAGTCTTTGAGTTTCTTGTGAAAAGGAATCATTTTTAATACAAGAGCTGAAGCTGAAGAGGTGACAGTCCTGACCTTTGGGAAACGTGCTGGAAAGTTGCCATTTCAGCCTTCTTCAGAAGAACAGCGACTGTCTCACGTGCCTGCCGAAGCTCCTCATCAAGGAAAAAGCCCTTTTCTCCCACATGCTCCAGTAGGTGAGAAATGTGGCTCAGTGAATAGAACACAAAGCGGCTGCAGTACGACCAGTGAGGATCACCAACATTTTCCACTGAATGGGAACACACAACAGGGATATTATATTTCTCTGTATAATGAAAAAAACATTTGAAATATATTTCGAATGAAGGATGGCTTAATATCAAAAGTGAAAAAAAAGTGATGTGAGGCCAAGTATGGTGACCCATTCTCAGAATTTGTGCTCTGCATTTAACCCATCCAAAGTGCACACACACAGCAGTAAACACACATACACCGTGAACACACACCCAGAGCAGTGGGCAGCCATTTATGCTTCAGCTCCCGGGGAGCAGTTGGGGGTTCAGTGCCTTGCTAAATGGCACCTCAGTCATGGTATTGAGGGTGGAGAAAGCATTCACTCCCCCACCTGCAATTCCTGCCTACCCGAGACTCAAACTCACAACCTTTGGACTATGAGCCTGAGTCACTAACCATTGGGCCATTATGTCACATGATATTATAGAATAGTATGTCTTTCCAGATCTGCACACATTAAAAGTGAAAATGTTGCCCGAGGCATAACATACTTGAAGTTTAATTTACAACTATTATAGTATATAATATAAACTATATAAAAACTTGTTAACCCTTTATTTAAATGACAAATTCTCACTATTAACTAGTTGCTTATTAGCATGCATATTACTAACATATTGGCTGTTTATTAGTACTTTTGAGGGACATTTTTATGCCTTATTCTGCATGGCCATATTCTAGATCCCTTAACAACCACATTACTAACTATTAATAAGCAGCAAATTAGGAGTTACCCGTAATTCCTCAAATAAAAGCCGGGGCCTTTATTTACCTGAACTGCACAAGATAACAGGCTTTTATTTGAAGCAGGCTTTTATTAGAGGCAGGCCTTTATTTCTAATTCCATCTGTTTGATAATTAATTGTTTTAAATAACCCGTTTTAAATTAAAATCGATAGCATTCCAGTGGACAGAGATCATAACATTAGCACAGAATCAGTTCAGAATCAATCACCAAAAGAATCAGTTCAGTTCAGATGCACTCTGTGTCAGTCTGCTTCACGCTGAATCACGCATGTGCAGTATCATCAGCTCCTCGGTTCTCGAATCGGACGCGTCCGACGGAAACAGTTCTCGGTTCAGTAGGCGTTTCTCAATGTCAAGGATACTTCCTAGGCAGGACTGGTCCTTCCAAGTCACTTCCTTCAGAGGCTAAGCGAGGCTCCTCTTTAGTATTCGGAGAACACATAAATGGAACAGGCTAGCAAGTTCACGTAATTGCGTCATTACGTCAGTGAAAAGGTCCGTTTGAATAACGCTGTGAATGGTATCGTTAAATTATTTTGGACAACTTAACTAGTTATTTATAGAAGAAATGACAATGACGCAACAAAGTTAACAATTGTAAAATGACAGGTTCGGTTCAGTTAACCATTTGTATTTGTATAATTTACAATATCAATATGGTAGTAATTTGTACTGGCATTTAAACTTTAAACTTTACTTATATTTACTACAGTTATAATAAATGTTTGGTAACGTAAATAAAAACCGTTAACGCTTCGACTCCACTAATGTTTGACATTTTTTAATTTTTGAACAAGATAGCAAAGCTGCGCACATAGGATTGTGGGTGATTTGAGAGCGCGAAGAGTGGAAAGGATACACATATGCATCCTTTCCTATGTATGGCATATTTTTAGAACGAAGGACTCAGTCCTTGGTTGAAATTCCGAGGATCCTTGACATTGGAACAGTCCTTCGACGGATGTCGATAACGTAGGATCCTCGAAATACTGGCTTCTGAGGATCCTTCCTTGACATTGAGAAACACCTAGTGTATTGGTGATCCAAAAATCGATGCAACCGGTTCTTGACTTGAGAACGAGAAACGCTCCGGCAGTGGGCGTGTACGTTCGTAATCTGGGTCTGCAGCAAAAATTTTCCCTCCGGCCTTTATTTAAAACGGGTTTCCTGACATTTTATCCTACCCTGTCAGATTTTCCTACCCGGGTTTACTGCGCACGCGCACATCAATATCGCGTCCTTTGTCTCATGCTAAACAACGATATTTAGTGTATCTGCATTACTGTAAGGGTAGGTTTAGGGTTGGGGTAGGTGTAGACTTTAATAAAAATGCAATTTAATTGGTAGAAAATAATATTTATTTTTGGTTTCCTGTAGCTGTATCCCTTCTAGCTACAACCACGAATATAACACATAATTACTGTATTTGCAGTACTGTAAGGGTATGATTAGGGTTGTGGTAGGTGTAGACGTCGAAAGGATCTACGAATACGCAAAAGAAAAGGAAGAAAGTAAAGCAATGCAAAAACATAAGGTGAAAGAAAGGGGACCTTACAGGAACAAGCTCACACCAAGCGCAAAACAGCGGTGTTTGGAGAAGCTATCAGGCATACAAAATATCGACCCATACGAGCTCCCTGCAGCGGCACAGAGACCTGAACCATTTACCTCCACGCACACATATGGATATTGGGGATTATATTGTTTACGATGTAAGTCACCTTGCATTCAAGCTGTTAATGGCTTTAATCTAACCAGGACATTTACATCTTGCAATCACACATTTAACTACCCTAGCTAACCCAGAACTGGTTTGTCCACTTTGCAGCCCCCAACACAAAAACCTGGTACAGTATGTGTCACTGGGTTAAAATCAAATTATAACTAAACATACACAACTTTAGCCTACATCAAAACATGTTGGAAATGTTCGTATACATTGAACATCTCGTTACAATCTAGTGTTTACGAAACAGTCGCAGTTAATAACTTTGTCATTTTGCATTCTAAATGCAATGTAATTACAACACACTAAAACGCGTGTGAATAACTTTGGCCAGTACAACACTGTTTTCATCACCTGCTGTAGATGGACCCAGCCACAGCAGAAAGCCTGGTAACTTTCCAAAGACTTGTGGCTTTTACACTCCTGCATTGTGTAGTAGCGTAAACCAAAAACAATATAATTCCCAATGTCCATATGTGTGCATGGAGGTAAATGGTCCAGGTCTCTGTGCTGCTGCAGGGAGCTCGTATGGGTCGATATTTTGGATGCTTGAGAGCTTCTCCAAATACCGCTGTTTTGCGCTTGGTGTAACCTAAAAAAACTGTATTCCATTGTTCCTATGTTTTCCATATGTATTGTGTGAGGTACTGGAGCAGTTTTTAACACAGCAGTAACTTCCAGGCATGGTAAAACAGTGCAGAATTGCGAGAACCTCCTCTACTACCGAGTTAACAACACATTTAAACAATCCTGTTTCGCCGCCGGTATCCTGCCAACATGGCGGAGACTGTGATATCGAGGGAGGGGCTTTGTGCTATGATGACAACTCCTCATTCTCATATTGAGGCCAGGCGTTTATTTGACTACCGGTTTTTATTTGAGGAATTACGATAATTGAGGGGAAACTCTTAGTTAATAGTCAATCTAAAGTGTAACCAAAGTTATTTCCATTGTAATTTGCAAAAAAAATAAATGAAAAAACTGAAATGAAATGAAATGAAGTGGGGGGGGAAATGGCTTATTTTACTTTATTTTAGTTAGTTCTTATGTTCATTTAAGATTTAAAACATTAAATATATAAATTAAAACTGTAATAGTATCTTAATGACAACAAAATAACACTTATTTAAGTAATATGTATCATGAGTAAATGACGTTGACATGCTAAATCTAACACATGCATATGAAAGAAAGGTTGATCAAGAAACCTTGCATAATCTGCAGGACATCGTTCACTTTATTCAGAGCCCAGAAGAGATCCCCACTGGTCTCAGGCCGTATCTCCTTGGCAGCCAACATGTTTTTCGGGCTTTTGCTCAGATGATTTAACAGTCCTATGGTTTCCTAAGAGAACGAACAGAACATTCACTTATAATTATGTAACATTATGCTCACAAGTTTTATTGGAGAAAACAGTTATTATGCTTCAGAACTACTTCTGCAAGAACCTTTAGGATAATGTTCATAGACACTGCAGCGGCCGGTGTTTTTTTCTTGGAGGTGCTAGCTTTGTTAAGGAGAATGCGTGGTTTGATGTGTCTGAAGATAGTTATGATCAGGATGTTGATGGGAAACATTAAAAGGCCACTTTCTATGGCAACTATGAACTCCTGCCATGTCAGTTCAAAAGAGCCTGTAATAGACAAGAAAATATTTTGTGTAAATTTATAAAAGTAACTATTATTAAAGGGATAGATCACCCCAAAAAGAGAACTATGTCACTATGGAAGTCAATGGCTACCAAAAACTCTTTGGTCACCCACATTGTTAAAAAAAGAAAAAGAAAAAGAAAAGAAAAAAAATATTTTTGTGTTTAACAGAAGAAAGAGATTCATACCGGTCTGGAACAATGTCGGGGTGAGAGTGACACATTTTCAATTTTTGAGTGAACCAACTAACTAACTATTTGATGTTATTATGCATTATAATATATATCTATATATCTATCTATCTATCTATCTATCTATCTATCTATCTATATATATATATATATATATATGTATATATATATATATATATTATACAAATGCTTATATGTAATGAACATAAATTAATAAGCAACTGGATAAAACATGCTCCCCCTAAGCATGACATGCATTGCATAAGTACCCGAGTGGTATTGAGAGTGAGGCATTTGTGCACATTTGTACATTGCATAACTTTCGAAAAAGAGAAATGCTGCAGGGAAGTTTTCTAACCTATCTTTAGAAGGACAGGTGACTCTGTATCAACAGGAAAGTTCCAGAACATGATGTTAATGGCCATGGTGCAGAGCAGCAGAGACATGCAGCATGACACTCTCTGAACACGTGTGAAAGGACTGCGCCGTGGGGGGTCCACGACTGACACCCAGATGTGCTCATCCCGGAAACCAGAAGATGTCCGGGTCTGGAAGATATTGCTGGAATGGGGGTTGGTAGAGAAGGTACATGTATCCAAAATGATTACTTTAAAGGAACACTCCACCGTTTTTTGAAATAGGGCTTATTCACATTATTTCCTACATTTAGATAGGTGGGCAAATGCATTTTTGTGTCAGTGCATGCATTGTTTTAGTTTGACTGGGTCGGCGTTAGCTTAGCTTAGCACAATGAATTGAATCCTTTGTTGCCAGCTAGCATGGCCTGAGTAAAAGTGATCAAAAAAATAAAAAAAACCCCACCTAATTACTTCTTGTGGCCTGCGTATTCACAACGAGTACAAATAGCGATCCAGATTAACACTAGGCGATTTCCTAGGCAGATATTGACTTGGGACTATATTATGGGGAAGCACAGGCGAAGCACTGCTGCTTAGGCAAAGCACTGCTACTTCGGCGCAGAGATATCACGCAACACATGAAATCCCATGACTTCCGTCAACATACCAGCGTGAATAGTAGCTGCCTGGCTATTTTCCTTACAGTACACGAATGGCGATGAACATGGCTGATTTTGAGAGAGACGAAGAGGGTGACTTCTCAGACAGTCAAGAACAAGAACCATACCTATTTGAACCAGAGTTTACAGAAGACGAGCTGCGTGCTTTGGAAATAGAACGACAGGAGGAGGAGGTTGCGTTCGCTCAACAGCCTGAGGACGTGAGGCTGAGAGCCAACATGAACTGGTGGTGTGAATGTGGGGGAATATGCCAATCTATAACCGACGGAAATAGAGTGTCTGGGCTGTAGAGAGTGGGACATGATTTTGCCATTGATGACCAGGCTCAACACGTCAGATCAAGATGAGCTTGCCCGAAGTCGTGTCACATCTACAGAGGATTTCACGGCGCTGATCCATTCTGCAGTACTCGATTTTTTTTTCCGGTGTGACAAAGTGAACTGGAAAAAACGCCCCACGCCGAATGGACCAAATGGACAGCTGTCCACAGAGTAAGTGATTATTTTAATCATGACGCATGTATAGATCGACCCATATTATACCTGTATTCACATAGAGTTGATGTTTTCATGTGTTGCGTGATTCTCTGCGCCAAAGTAGCAGTGCTTCGCCTAAGCAGCAGTGCTTCGCCTGTGCTTCCCCATAATATAGTCCCAAGTCAATATCTGCCTAGGAAATCGCCTAGTGTTAATCTGGATCGCTATTTGTACTCGTTGTGAATACGCAGGCCACAAGAAGTAATTAGGTGGGGTTTTTTTTAATTTTTTTATCACTTTTACTCAGGCCATGCTAGCTGGCAACAAAGGATTCCATTCATTGTGCTAAGCTAAGCTAACGCCGACCCAGTCAAACTAAAACAATGCATGCACTGACACAAAAATGCATTTGCCCACCTATCTAAATGTAGGAAATACTGTGAATAAGCCCTATTTCAAAAAACGGTGGAGTGTTCCTTTAAAACTGCAATACTTTAAAGAGCCACACAGATGGGAAATCAAAAAATACCTGTATTACAGTGTATGATATAGCTGTCCATCAGTGTAAACAATGTGCAAAGTAATTAAACCAAAAAGTACACAATTTATAAAGTTATTGGCTTCTAAAGTAAGGAGTCGACTCTGAATCGCTGAAACGAGTCGTTATAGATTTCAAATCTTTTGCCCATCTCTATGTACGTCACTAAGAACACTTTGCATAATAATCTCCGCCTACCGTCTTGGGAGAAATGGAACTCTGACCTGCCCCCCCCCCCCACACACACACAGACGCTCTGGTTGGTGTGATAGCATCATGTCGAGGAGACAGTGTGTTTTTAATTGTAAAGGCAAGTTTGTTTTTTACCACAATAACAGAGCAGTACAACAAATCCCTTTTGTTCGGTTCACAACATTTCACTGATGACGGCTTTTCTAATCTCGGTGAGTACAGCGGGATTTTCAAAGCGTTTGGCCATAAGAGAGGGTTCATTACCAAATTTATTTAGAACAATGAGCACCTCCGAATCACAACGCAAAGTATGATTATGAAGTTATATGTTTGTTTTCTCCTGAGCGTCTTATCAGTATGTGTGCTGTCTGCAGCCTGTCTGCGCTGATCGTCATGTACAAACACGTCATTAAAATGAAGTGTAACTCCGTGAATACTCAACGAAGAGACATGAGAGAGATATCTATAGAAAGCTTGACGTGTCTACGTTAAAACTAAACAAGTGCTGCCGAACAGATATTCTGTGATAAAGTAATCCATATGAAAACAATGCTATGTCTGTTTTTCATGTCTCCCTTCGTTATATGTGACCACGCCCCCGCGCTGAACGCGCTATTCAGATTCAAACTGAAGCGCGCGGTTTGAATACACCCACACAGAAGAAAAAGCAGCGAGACTGTTCTAGTTTTTTTATTTTACTGTTTGCTTCGCGATGAGAGGAATAAGACATAATTCACCCCAAACAGATGCTAACGCATAGTTTACCGTGGAGGTGTGTGCGGAACAACCAATCAAACCTGACTATGTTAGTTGACCAATCAGAATACCGTATGCAACCGAAAGGTGGGGGTTTAAGGAAACTGAATCTTTTGAACAGCTTCGCGCGAACCGTTTGGGGATCTCTGAGAATTGAGGTCATTTTAAAATTATATTTTGACAAAATGACAATGTTTTTTATCCTTGGATGGATTTAAACCTAATGTACAGGACTTATAAACAGCAATAGGAAGCTTAGAATTTTCATCTTACTGGCTCTTTAAATATATATTACCACTGTAAAGACTGATTGTTTCTCGATGTCTTAAAGGGTTATAGAGAATGTAATACTAAATAGAGTGCTGCTATTCAGTACATAACAATTGCAAGTGTGATATTGCTTTTATACAACAGTTCAATAAACGAGAAGTTAATATCGAGTAAATCACAACAAAATGTGGCAAATTAATTTTTTCCAACAAAGAAAATATTTTTTTGAATCAGTTTGATTCATTTGATGTTGACCTCTATATAATTCCCATTCTTCCATTAATGCTATTTTATCATTTTTATAACCTTAATCTGAAATCTGGAAAATAGTATAAAATAGAATAGGTTTCATAAAAGGTATAAGTTTAATAGTTAGATGTAGTATCTATGAGAATGTAAGCTAAAGTTTTTACCCAAAGCTTGCAATTTCATTTGTGTTGGCTGAGTTGAAGGTCCTCGTGCAGGTTTCACCTCTCAGCCAGGTGGAGCACAGAAAGTACGTGACCTCCTGCATCTGTAAATCCTGAACCGTGATTCTGTCCATGTACCTGATGGAACATTTTGTGATGTGTGACGTGTGCAACCTAATTCATTCATAAGCATATTTCTTTCATGCATCACTTCATAGATCAGGGGTGTCCAATCCTGCTCCCGAAGGGACAACGTTTAGCAGACATTAATGCCAACCTTACCTTCCCAAACACACTGGCCTAGATGTATCTAGTAATTTTAAAGACTTGTATTAGCTGGTCCAGTTGGTTTGAATAGAATTGGAGCTTTAAATTGACAGACCAAGGCCCTACAGGAGCAGGATGGACACCTCTGTCATAGATTAAGGATGGATTTTGAATGTGAAATTAGCAATTGGACCTAATTTGATGAAACCAGAAGGTTTTTTGATCAGCAGCTACATTAGAGATGAAGAATTAAGAATAACTTTCAAGAGCTATCACGTCACAAACTCTCAAATTTGGCCTTTATGTTTTATGATATTTTTGCTATGCAAAAATACGAAAACGCATGCAAAAGCTGGGACATGCAGACACCCACCAGTCAGGACTTCCACCTGAGTTGTCATGTGATATGTCAATTTTCTGCAGTTCTCCAAGACAGAAGGGCATACTGAGCAGGAACACATCCACCCCTCCCCTCTCAAACAGTGGCTTCTCAGGGTCAGACAAATAGTAAGGTTCGCTTTGCCCTTCTGAGAATTGGAGGGTCGCCGTTACCTGACAAAGAAAAGACTTGACTTAAGCACATACTAAATATATCAATGAGTATCACTGAAAAGTCTTTAAAGTTCTTTAAGATGAGAAATACAGGCCGGTGAAGACAAGCACATAAACACAGGGCATATTACCTTCGCAGTGGTGCCAGCCCCTTTTCTGTGGCCTGTTTGCACATACACTAGGTAGTTGTACATGGCACATGGATGATTGCTTTCCAACAGAGTCATCTTACGCTGTGAACACAGGTATTTTACCACATTACAGCACATAAATATATATAAGGGCAATGAATGCAGTTGAATCAGTTTAGCACTGAAATTCTGTTGTGTCAGTATCTTTAGATCAAATCACACTCTGGTGAAAGTAAAAAAGCTTTCACAGTTACCTAAAAGTAGTTTTTATCTTAGCTTTTGAAACTGACGGATAAAATTAAGACACAGTAAACGATTCTTAATCATTCTGATGCACAAATCAAAGCAATCTATTTAATGACATATTTATAAATGTCCTAATATGTACAGTAGTGCTCTAGGACACACCACATTAAACTGAAACCAATATCCTGAAACCTTTTTACCTATTGGTGATTTTACCATCTAGTCTAATTAAGCCTAGTTAGTCTTCAAAGATTATTATGATGTTAATAAAGCATATCGGTTTAAGTTAAAGACTATGTGCTATGTGGGTCGCCGTGATTTTGCCAAGTAAGACATGTTCCTGGATCAACATTTTTTGATGATCCTGGTTCAACATTATTGTACAAAAATTATAGACTTAGCACAATTTCTACCCCTAAACCTAACCCCACCCATAATTTATTCCTAAAATCAGTGGGAAATGATAGCTGATTAACAAGGAAGTAGAAGCACCTGACCCTGATTGTAAGCCTAAAATAGAAACTTCCTGAAAAGTTATATCTAATGATGTTGATGTTGAATGTTGTTTCAGGATCAACAAGGATAATGATCCAGGAATATGTTGTCCTTGGTGAGTTCACGCTCACCGTGCTATGTGTTAGGAACCCTAACCCTAACCTGGAAGAGGCTTATTTTTCACTTGGAAATGCACATCAGTGGCTGTTTTAAATAAAAAGTAAATGTGATTTTACATGTTAGCTCAATTAGGGGAATAATAATAATAATTTAATAATAATAATCTTATTATTCTGGGGCCAGAGTTACAAAACTCCTTAACTGCCATTTTTTTTTTAGCATTTTCTAGTATATGAAAAACAGTTTTTTAATGTTTAAGAAAGATTTTTGTGCATCCAGGTCCTGATCTCCAAATATGGCTTCATCACTCCTTGAAAGTAACTTGGATTTTGTCAACTGTTTTATTTAGGCTAAAAAAAATGTAGGCTGGGTCATAGCATCTCTATCCTCAACAAGCCACGTGAGTTTCTTAAGCAAAAATGTGAATGAGTATACTGTACCGTTCTGAGAGCTTTGCGGTCGGCATACCAGGCCCACATTACGACCACCAGGAAGAGAGCAAAGAAGCAGCTGAGTAAAACCACCACTATATAGTTCTCATTTACTGTAGAAAACAAAGCTGCTGTCTTGGACAAGTCAACTTGGTTGGGCATCACAAAGAAGGAGCTCCCAAAGAATGTTGTGTGGTTGCACAAACAGTGAGTTAGGTTCGGCATTGTATTAGGACCAACCTTTGGATAAACATGATATCATAAACTTTATTAAAAGACTGTATATCAAATGTACATAATAAATGGACAACCGTTATAGAGTCTTACCATGCAGCCCTCTCTACTCCAGGCTTCAATTTCAGTGTCCCAAAACAGGCACTTGGTTACAAAAACGGAGACTTTAAAGCTCAGCGTTTTACTTGAGGATTGACCAGCTGGTAATACTGCCACCTTCCAGGTCCCCTCAATTCCCCTTCTCATTTCAGGGGTGATCAGCCAGCGATAATTGTCTGTTGCATAAATAACACATTGGAAAGGTTTATCTCATGACCTTTTAGTCTTTATCCCTTACTAACATCAATAATACATGGGAACTATTCATCTTATTCAATTATTTTCCAAACTTTACCTTTGTAGGTAACATTAGTGCTTTGATTCAAATAGGTGGCATTTGCCGCCTCTGGTGGGTGCAAAGTAAAACTGAGAGTTGTATTTTGATTTGGGATTGCTGTAACAACCACAGTCACATTTGCGTCTGAAATGTTGAATGATGAGGTGACAGTAAACCCTGGTTTCCAGACTATATCCACAATTTCAGGCTCAGAAGCTTCAGGCCGAGGCAGATAAATCTGTACAGAGGCAAGCATCATTACTACTTACAATGCAATTTAATTCAATTACTTAATTCAATTAAACTTTTTCAAGCACTTATTACAGTACATATTGTTTCAAAGCAGCTTTACAGAGACTAGCGTCTTACAAATCTCATAGAGCGAGTCAAATGTTTCTCTGTTCTGTGTTCACATACTTAAAATTGATCAAGTGAGCTTAATATAGTTCTCCAACTAATATGTTGAAAAACAAGTTTACCTCAATGTTCTCTGCAAGATTTTTGAATTTGATTGAAGAGTTTCCGTTCTGCAAAGAAAAGCTGCAAGTTGTTCCAGTGATGCTTTCGTTGGATTTTAATTCCATTGGATTCTCTTTGAATTGGAAGAGCTGTAATAATAAAGTTTGTATCATCTTCAAATCATGATCATGCCTGTGAAATGAATGTACGTGGTCTGAAATGACTGCAGATGGTCTCTGTATGACAGGGGAGGGGTTAAAAATAATACAACTACTTGAACAGGTCAGACGAAAAGAAGAGTCATTTTAAAGGTGGAGCAAGTTGCAGGGTTAACTATTATGAAGAAAGCCTTTTTTTTTTCTTTTTTGGAATAATGTGCACTGAGGAATCAGTAAACAATAAAACCAGAATTATTTGCTATATTAAGAAAGTTAATGAGATTAATTAAACTTTTAGTCTTATTACTGTATAAATAAACATTCCAAAAATAAGTATGTAGCTGATTTTATGACTTGTGTTAAAAACCAGGACTTTGATACATCGGTGAATGCCATGTTAGCAAACCTGGACATTGATATTCCCAGTGGGCAGTTGATTTGTCATTGCAGAAAGAGTTGGAAGTTGGCAAAATCCTCCATCCTTTGAGCCAATAGATTTTCCACCCAGGGTGCTTGAATCCCGCCTATGGAGACACAGGTTTACATCAAATTTGAACTATTGCATATGATAACATAGGCCAGCGATCATGCAGCTAAAAATGACCTGGTGACATGAATGGTGCCTGTTGGAAGTTCCTTGACAATGTTACTGTTAGCAGGGAGAGCATATCCATAAATTTGGCCAGCAAGAGTGATGAGTTCCTCAAGCTGTTTGACAAAAAAGATCAAAGAAATATTCACAGTCGAAAAGATATAACAATATAAAGCATTCATCTGTCTAGAGAGACACAATCAGCCTCAGAATAATTTGATCCAGTGAAAACTTGACTTACATCACCCATTTTGTCAGGTGCACACTCTTGTGAATACAAAAGTATGGCCGCAGTGCTGTTCATAATTTCATCAAGCTGTTCTCCATTCAAGTCACCGCTTTTTAGAAGGTGATCATATATGTTTTGCAGATATTTGACCTATCCAAGTAGAAAGTAACACACACACACACACACACACATATTTAATGTTATTTATTTTTAAGAAGAAAGAAAGAAATGTTTAATAAAAATATTTCTATACTACTAATCAAAATCTTACAGGCTAACACAAATCTGATATGCTGGACAAATAGAAACATATATATACCCTACCCTAACACACACAGATGTGAGATTATTAAATACTATATACAATGATGTATTGTATTAATAATTAATGCTTTATAATATAATGTATGAATCACCTTATTGGCCTTTGATATTTCTTCAGCTGTTGTCTCCAAATCCTTCAACATATCTTTGATATTCTGCAAGATTGAAAAGAAGGCTTACAATTATCTCATGAGTTCATGAATTGTTATTCAGATTGCAGCTTACTTGTATGCCATCTCTTGTACATATGTTATATGCCATTTTGCCATATTTTATCATTTTAATTTAATGATATTATTTACACAGTGTTCCATTATGGTCCACTCCAGTATGGTCAAGCAGCTAACTTCTTTACGGTCATAAACCAATTCATCATGGTATGTAATGATCCATTTCAATAAGCAAGTTTATAGATGGTTTTGTATATTACTAATTTCTACGATAAAATTTATCCTTTCTGATTTTAACTTTTTCATACCCTTATCATTAACTTTTTTTTTTTTTTACTTTTTTTTTGAGGCTTGCTTCCATAAAAACAGGTCTGGATATGGCCACCTTATTCAAATAAAACATAGGCCAAAATTCTTTTACAACTGAATAACTACACCAACCGTCAAAAACACAGCAGTAGTTCCTATATAGTTTGTCAGTAACGACAATGTGCCAGTTAAACTTCTTCGGCTCCTTTTGTTTGCTGGACTTGACGTTAGATGTGTATTTAAATCTGTAATTGCATAACATTACATTCGGTTTAATTAAAAGACAATATGTAGTAAACAATCTTTTTATTGTGCTGTCCAGTTATTCTGATTCAAATCATCAAACAATGTTTTATGTAATGTTTGTGTTGAGGAGAAGTGATTTGTTTCTGTACCTCGCGTGCAGAGGGAGCTAAAGCTCATACTGCAGTTGGGTGTGGTCACCAGCTGAAATGGATCTTTCACCATATAGGTGCAAGCAAAGTGATTTTTATTCACATCTTTGCCATCACTTTTAACAAGGGAATATGAGACAGGTTCAAATCCTGTAAACACACCCAAACATACATATAAAAAAAATCTACATAAATTATATAGTGTAAGTATTTCATTGCCATATAAAATTATATATTAAAATATATAATATCTTTGAATTATATTATATATATTATATGTAATTAAATATATTATAATTATATCGTGTAATTTATTTTATTGCCATATACTCTTAAGGTAAAAATAAAGGTTCTTCAATGGCTCTTTACACCTCCTTATCAACAAAGACATTTGTATAGGGATCTTGAGTTGTAACACTATACAGTTCTTTGGAGATTAAAGATATTTTTTAGATTTCATAATGGGTTTTTCTAATAAACACATTGATTTCTGGCTTCTCGTACATGGCAACAGGCTGTAAAATCTTTATTGGATCTAACTGAACTTTTATTTTTAGGCAAAACAATATGTTATGAACAGCATGATACCAACTAAAATATTGCACTAACATCAGTTTGCCCTGGGTAATCAAATTAACTTTTTCATACAAACTCTACTGTAGGAAGTCATTGTATTACCAAACTTAGTCACACTTTAGTTTGGAGGATCAGTTTTCACTATTAACTAACTATTAATTATGACTTTTGCCCCAATAAACCCCTAATTTGCTGCTTGTTGATATTTAGTAAGGTAGTTAAGTTAAGGTATGTGCTAGGATTAAGGGATGTAAAATATGGTCATGCAAAATAAGTGCTTTATAAGAACTAATAAACAGCCTTTTAATATGCAAGCTAATAAGCAACTACTAAATAGTGAGAATTGGTCCATAAATTGTCCCTAAACAAAATAAAATTTTTAAAAGATGTAGCTTGTCACATTTAACTTATAAATCTATCAGCACTTTCTATTTTAGGCACAGATTTGACTTTCCTTGTCATATAGTAAGGGCAAAGAAGTACAGAAGGATCTACAGGTGGAAAACTGTGAACTTTACTCACCACTGACTGAATTTTTATACATCAACTCGCGACTGACCCACCACGGTCCAGTTTGTGTGGACTGGGTTTGTAGGAGCTCCTTAATCTTAAAATTCAAATCCCTAAGAAGATTTCCCCCAAGTTTTTCACAGCTCTCTTGGGCTTCAGCCCATGGCATGAATTCCTGAACAAACTCATACACTATTCCTTCATGAATTTCCAGAATTCTCCTTCCATAATCATATTCATCATGTCCACTTTCTTCTGATTTATCCATACAAGTTGTAAGCGGCATCAAAACAATAGAAATCCAACAATAAACAAGCACTTGCTTTGAGATAGCCATGACTTACAATAGCTCAAATGCAACCTTCAGTCTAGGAAAGTCTATGTAGACTAAAAAATAGTGTGCCTACGTACATCTTAGGTAAATCTGAAATCTCACTTTGTGAAAACAGTGAATGTGAACTAACTTCATTAGGGAAATGGGAGCAGGCACTCAAATACATGCAAAGTCTAATTTTAAAACAAGACTCCCTATTCCAAAAGCCTAGAATACATTGTTATCCATGATTACAGTTTTGTGAAATTAAGACATTTTGTAGATACATTTTCTAACTTGATTTAAAAAAAGGTAATAGAAGATGTCCAGAGGCTATTGGATCCACAGATGGGGACAGTGAAGCTCTGTCATCCTTAGAATTTTTATTTTTTTATTTTTTTTGTATCTTAAATGGTTTAAGTTTGGAAAAGACCCGCAATTGATTGAAAAAAAAAAAAACAGAATTAACAGAATTGATTGGTTTTGATAAACATAATTTAGAGTCCAGGATAACACCAAGGTTCCTTACCTGGGAGTAAATTGAGGGGGAATGATTGCCCAGCTCCTTAATGAGACCTCACCTCAATTTTGAGGGACCTAAAACAATTATTTGAGATTAAGTTGGAGAAGGATATTTGAGATATATATATATATATATATATATATATATATATATATATATATGTGTGTGTGTGTGTGTGTGTGTGTGTGTGTGTGTGTGTGTGTGTGTGTGTGTGTGTGTGTGTGTGTCTGTGTGTGTGTGTTTGTGTGTATGTGTATATGTGAGTGTGTGTATAATAGGATCAGATGATGAAGAGAACTTAACTGACTCTACAGAAAATGACCTGCCTTTAAGATATGAACTGAGCAATTGTACCCCTGATACCAAACAAGTGTTCTAAATGTCAAATAAGAATATTACGATCCAGAGTATCAAAGGCAGCTGTAAGATCAAATAGTATCAATAGAGCATTTTTACCTGCATTTTTTATGTCACTGAAGACTTTAAGCAAGGCATAATAAGCAGTTAAACCAGACTGAAAAGGTTCTAATAAGTTAGCTGAGGGATCAATTGTAACTGCAGCAGTATTTTATTTATTATTCTTTTTTATTATATTTTATTTTTATTATATATATATATATATATATATATATATATATATATATATATATATATATATATATATATATATATATATATATATATATATATATATATATATATATATATATATATATATATATATATATATATATATATATATATATATATATATATATATATATATATATATATATATATATATATATATACACACACATCCATAAGTAAATCCACACACTGGCAAATACACTGAAGACACAGGACGACAACTGAACCTACATAGAACTAAATGCACATGATAGTAAGACTCACCTGAACACAGGCCTGATCAAATAAAACCAACAATTGATGTCCAAAGTAAGGCATACTGTGATGATACTTCATAGACTAAAACAACAACAACAACAACAACTGTTTATTAAATTTTTTTAAATTAATATATTGTTGTCCTTTAGATTGTAACTATCAATTAGACTGTTTACTTACCTTCTAAGCTTGAAAACTTTTATTTACATTAGTTAGGTTAGTATGACATTTTTGCTGTTGTAATAATTGTCATTTTTTTTACATGGTGCTTCTATTTTTGTGTGTGAAAAATCCTTAGGGTTCAAGCCGTGGAGACCATATGTCCATATAGTGAAAAATATTTTTTACATTTTATTTATATAGTAATTATTACTATAGATTTTTTGTGATGTTACTGACCACTACCCTGTATCATGCATGCTGCGTTTTACTAATATTAATTATATCGCTCAGCATTATCATCTGGGTAGAACAATTATTCCAGCCACTAAAGATTCACAAATTACAGTACCTGCCTGATTTTTCTCACCTGCTGTGTACCCATAAATGCATGTGAACTCCATTAAATAAATAGCAATATTGGCACTATCTTCTCTAATATTAGATTAGATTAGATTCAACTAATCTATTATTGTCACTGCACATGTAAGGTACAAGGCAACGAAATGCAGTGAGCATCTTACCCCAGAAGTGCAATAAGCAGTAAGTACAGAGTATACAAGGTCTACAATATGTACAATAACTGTACAGTTAACTGTTAAGTATTATGGACATAATTTACATATTTTAAATACTATTAGCATGATATACAGATAGGTGTACTTTGAACATATGTAAAAGTGTATGTACACTATAGGCAGGACTATGTACATACGAACATAATTTACACTATTGCAATGGACAGTAAAGTGCATAGAGAATATTTCAGTGTGCAAATGGATTATTCAGTGTTCCTGGATGAACAGACAGTAGTGCAAGTAATAACAAGTTACTTTTTTTTTTTTTTTTTGCTTGTTGTAAATAAATAAATCAGTCAGATGTAGTGTTGAAGAGGGGGAGGAGTCTGTGTGTGTGCTGTTGAGGTGTGTCAGAGGGCAGAGTTCAGCAAGGATTATTCAGTGTTCCTGGATGAACAGACAGTAGTGCAAGTAATAACAAGTTACTTTTTTTTTTTTTTTTTTTGCTTGTTGTAAATAAATAAATCAGTCAGATGTAGTGTTGAAGAGGGGGAGGAGTCTGTGTGTGTGCTGTTGAGGTGTGTCAGAGGGCAGAGTTCAGCAAGGAGACAACTTTAGGGCAAAAGCTGTCCCTGAATCTTGTGGTCCTTGTCTGGAGGCTCCTGAAGTGCCTCCCGGAGGGCAGGAGGTTAGACAGTGTGTGGTCAGGGTGAGAGGAGTCCTTGAAAATGCTGCGAGCTAATCGTAGACAGCGTTTCCTCTGGATGTTCTCAATAGCAGGAAGTGGTGTCTCTGTGATGCGTTGGGCAGTTTACACCACCCTCTGCTGTGCTTTGCGGTCAGTCACTGAGCAGTTCCAATACCAGACTGTGATGCAACTGGTCAGGATGCTCTTGATCACACACCGGTAAAAGTTAACCAGGACAGGTCCTCCGAAATGGTGGTTCCCAGGAACTTGAAGCTGGAGACACATTCAACATCCATCCCGTTAATATGGATGGGGTCATGCATGCTTCCTTTCTTCTTCCTGAAGTCCACAATGAGCTCCTTAGTCTTATTGGTGTTAAGGAGCAGGTTATTGTCAGCGCACCATGTGTCCAGGTGCTGTATCTCATCCCTGTAGGCAGTCTCATCATTGTCTGTGATGAGGCCAATCACAGTGGTGTCGTCTGCAAACTTAATGATGGAGTTGGATCCATGCACAGGCCTGCAGTCGTGGGTGTAAAGGGAGTAAAGGAATGGGCTCAGCACACAGCCCTGTGGTACGCCAGTGTTAAGTGTGATGGTGGTGGAGTGGCTGTGACCTGACCGAACATGCTGAGGCCTGTTGGTCAGAAAGTCCATAATCCAGTTGCAGAGGGAGGTTTTACTGTCAAGGTCTCCAAGTTTTGTGGTCAGCATGGAGGGAATGAAAGTGTTAAATGCTGAACTGAAGTCAACAAACAACATCCTAACATACGTTTTAATGGTCCAGGTGTGTGAGTGCAGAGTGCAGCACTGTGCATACTGCATCCTCTGTGCTCCTATTTCTGCGCTAGGCAAATTGGTGTGGGTCCAGTGTGGGTGGGAGGCAGTCTTTTAGATGTGCTAGGACCAGTAGCTTGAAGCACTTCATTATGATGGGTTTGAGTTCTATGGGGCGATTGTCATTCAGGCACATTGGGGAGGAGTGTTTCAGTACTGGCACAATGGATGTGGACTTAAAACATGTTGGCACAGTGGCTTGGGCGAGGGACAGGTTGAAAATGTCTGTGAAGACCCATGCAAGCTGCTCTGCACATGCCCTAAGCACATGTCCAGGAATGCCATCCGGGCCAGCAGCCTTGCGTGATTCCCCTGATACAGAACTCGCTCTAATTTCTTGATAGCAAAAATGGCAGAAACATACACACTCTCTTTGCGGTCCGAGGACCGTGAGAGGTATTTAAAAAAGCTACTGGATACGCTGGTATCCCTTTGAAATGGTCGAAAACTGGATTAATAACCCCACGCAGTGGCCAAATATGGACATCTAACGTTACCATTATCTCGTGGAATAACCATTTAGCCTATTTTTGTCATTATCATACTCACAGTATGATAAACTACACAATGAGGCCATGTCAATAGGAGTCGGTGGTTTACTTGGATCATATTTCACTTGATTTAAGCTATTGACAGTTTTGTTGTAGTTAGAAATACGAAGCTGCTAGTAGCTACGTGATTAACGTTAGCTCTCATTAGGCATCCTACCTTGGCTGTTAACTGATTTTAAATTTGAAATATTCGCAGGCTAGGACTAAACAATATAAATATTATACAATATCTGTTTGTAATTGTGTCTGACAGGCCTGTACATATCAGAAACAATGAAAAACAAAAGGTCCCTGGAGCGAGTTCTGTATCAGGAATCCATTTGTTTTCCCCCAAAAAGGGGCGTTACCCTTCAATGATGCAAAAGTAGCGTTGGTCTATGATCTGGATGCCCTGCCACATGCGTCGGGGGTCAGATTTGGAAAAGTGTTCCTCTACCTTCAGGTTGTAGCACTACTTGGCCTTTTTGATGCCCCTTTCCAGGTTAGTCTCTTTACAGGTTAGTCCTGGAAAGTCTCTTAAAAGCAGACTCTTTACTTCAGGACAGGTTTCAACACACTGACTGGAGTATGTTTTCTTCTCAGGCTGCCTGTGGCTCTCACACGGAAATTGATATCTACACCTCCTCTGTACTGGATCACATGAACACCACCATTGACAGTGTTACAACAGATAAACAGACAACAACATACCCTAATCAGAAGCAATGGATGGACAAGGAGGTGCGACTTCTGCTGAAAGCCCGCAACACTGCCTTCAGGTCAGATGACTTGAAACTGTTCATTTTGCACTGAAAACTATTTGAAAATACTTTATTATAACTATTTGCACTGGTATATTGTGTTGGTTATATTTTGTTCCTTTGTGCAGTGGCACAGGAGACAAGTCTCTTAGTCTGTAAAAACCTCAACAAACTGAAAAAAAAAGTTTTATGAGGTAATGTGTCCCTTATGAGAGTAAAAATGCTCTTTGTTTCTTTTGGTGGCTGTACTAAGGGACTAGCCACGTCGAAACAGAGCCTTTCCAGATGGATAGTGGACGCTATCACTCTGGCTTATGAGTCTAAGGGCCTTTGCTGCCCGCTGGGCATCAGAGCTCATTCCACAAGAGGCATGGCCTCCTCATGGGCATGGTCTAGTGGTGTTTCACTCTGGGACATTTGTATGGCAGCAGGCTGGGCCTCCCCGTCTACATTCATTAGGTTCTATAACCTGGAAGTTCCTGCCTTGTAGGCTAAGCTGTTGTCAGTCTAGGTGTATATCCTTTTTCCTTCAGGGCTTCATTTATTTGCTTCTTCATTCACAATTACTTTAGGATTGGCAGATAAGCACAAATTTGATATTTTATACGCAAATGATGACAATTCGTTTTATTTCAGTAATGGACAAACACAAACATAAGCAGCTGATTTTTCATTATTATTTTTTTTAAGGAGATGCTGTATGCTTTACATGCATTGCTTGCTACAAAGTGCTAAAAAAAGTTTTCATGGTAAACTTATTTTTCCTTTTTAAATGTTCCTGTTTTGTGTGCATGTGACTTCAGTTATTTAAAAATCAATTATTTATGTATCCACCCCCTCCTTGTGTGTGCATTTTCTATTCTGTTTATGTACAAGGTGAAATTAGTTTAAATTATTAACCATTGTAGCCACATAGGCCTAGCTGCATCAATATCAAATATAAAACCACTTGGAGCTTTGACCCTGTACAGTATGTGAGGACCTGCAGATTTCAAGAAGGTTAGTAAAAGAGACCTTCACTGTGATTAAGATATAGTAATGTAATGTAAGGTATGTAAAAATAATAAAATAATATTAAGTATTTCACACCTCTCTTTTACGAAAAAAAAAAAGAAAAAAAAAGGGATTTTAATTTTTTACATAAAAACAAAATTAAATCAGGTAAAGCTTCAAGCGTGAAATGGGTGTAGGCCAGTGTTTAATTTGTAAATTGCGAGGTACCGGAACAAAGTGGGGCAACGGCTCCGGCACGCGATTACAGAAGGGAGAGGTAACGGAGCTCGCGCAATCACATTGGTGAGGACTGCGTCATCAGTGTTGGTGTTGTATCAGACACTTGCAATTAACATCAGGCTATATGTAAAACAAGCTCAAATGGAGTTAACAAGGTCTTTGTCTGGCGAATGAGGAGATCTGTGTTTTGTCCGCATCTGAGGAAAGTGCAGCGCATTATATGCCATTATCACCTTTTACAGGTTAGGATATAATGTTTATTTATTTATATATTTTTTATATATTTTTTTTGCTGTTTAATAAACTTCCCAAAATCTCATGATATAAACAATGCACAGGATATTTTAAACATACAAAGTATATTGGCTAGATGCCAAAAAAACTACTTCTCCAGTCTTCAAACACACAAAAACAATAGCCTTAACAGACATAGTGTTTGAGTAAAGAAATGCTGTACTATTCAAAGTTATTTGTTTACCCTTGCTTTGCGGATAAGCAGAGATCTGTCTCCTCCAGCTGTGCGCGCATGTCAATCTGAGTGGAGGTGGGGTGAAGTGACGAGGTTCCTTTAAATACTTATCATTGGTTCAATATTTCTAAAACCCTGTCATTTAAAATAATAATAATGAATTATAATAGAGATATGAATTTTGGATAGTTTTTCATGGCACATATCTGGCTATTCTCTTTCTGCCATATGGAAATGCTGCCCCTGGAGGAGGCTTGTTCCGGCACAAATTAAGCCCTGGTGTAGGCTACACAACTTTACAAACATTTGACACTGAAAAAATATAATTTTGAGTCTATTTCAGTGTGCAGAAACTTTTCCCACGTAGTCTAACGCTTTTTCACATAATTAAATGATCTCTAATTTAACATGCTACATTTTTTAATTAGGGTAATGAAAAACATTTGATTATATTCAGCCTACATCAAGGAAGGCAGAGACTAAAAATAGGGGAGAACCTGCACCAGCACCACTGACAGATGAAGAGGAGAGTAACTCATGCAGTCACCAAGTTAAATATTGATTGCTCCACTGAGAAAATGGCTGAACTGCAGAAGAGTAAACTGGATGAGCATTTTCTGCATAGTAAGCCACCAGCTCCGCAACGATGCCTGTTTTTTCCCCCCGACCCCCACAACGAGGTTTTGAGGTCATGGGGAAGACCTTTCTTGGCCTGCCTCTTTATCCCTGCTGCTGACTACTATGGCAATTTGGCGTGGATGAGTGAGCACGGTTAAAAGATGATTCTCAGGGTAGAGCAGATGCTTGCGATCTGTCTCTCAACATACCGGCATACCAAGCTGACCTGCTCAAAGAGCTGGATGAGTGTGAGCAGGTAAAATCAGGGGATATTACCACACTCAGGAGGACATTGACAGGTCTAAGGCATCGATGGTGGAGGAGAGGCATTTGTAGCTGACCCTGTCAGATTTAAAAGAGAAAGACAGGGTCTGCCTCATGGACACTCAACTTGAGGGAGACATTGTCTCTGGTTGTTGTGTTGTCGGTAGGTACCAGGGTACTCCTCTTGCTGAGAGCAGTGCACATTCCTGGACATCTAAATATTGGAGCAGACATCCTGCCCTTCCTTTCTTGACTTTGCGCCCGGTTTGGCCAAAGCGTTTTTGTACCCCTTGAATGGGGTATGTTCCTAAGGTACCCCCTCTACACCATGGCCTTTTGTACTCCAGGCCTTCAGCCCTCCTCCCTTCAGAAGTGCAGACCAACTGTTTGTGTTGGAAGAGAGGTCTTCCAGCTACAAAACAGACCCTCAGTCAGTGGATAGTAGAAGCCATTTCTATATTTATAAGAGTCCTCTGTTCTCCCTTTGCCTCTAGAGATCAAGGTTCATTCTACTTGAAGTGTGAAGACCTCCAAGGCCTTTCTTAGCAGGTGTCTTGATCCAGGACATTTGCGACGCTGCGGGATGGTCCACACCCCTAATCTTTGTCAAGAAAAATGGCCTAGATACTCTAGGCTCTTCTCTTCTCTCGCCTTAGCTGTGCAGGCTTCCACACTAGGCAGAGACTTGAATTTCTGGTGACGTGGGCATACTCATTCCCAAAGCATCCTCCGACTCAGCTCGAGTTCCTAAAGAGGAACGTCTTATATTACACATGTAACCATGGTTCCTCGAGGGAATGAGATGCTGCGTCTCGAGGCCATACTTCCAACATCTCTGCCAGTACTTGTTTCACTCCTAGAAGCTGATGTTGGTTTCACTGCATATGCTTTTAAGCTTCCTGGTTGCTATGTCACCTCACCTGTGATGCCTTGCCCATCCATTGGACTAATCACACAAGTGGTTCAGAGCCAGTCACTCTGAAGAGAGTTCCCAATGCGTTCACTGACGCAGCTCGGGTTCCCTCAAGGAACCATGGTTACACGGTTTTAGGGGGAAGTCATGGCCTAATGGTTAGAGAGCTTGACTCCTAATACCTAAGGTTGTGGGTTCGAGTTTCGGGCCAGCAATACCACAACTGAGGTGCCCTTGAGCAAGGCACCAAACTCCCAACTGCTCCCCAGGCACCACAGCATAAATGGCTGCCCAACGCTCTGGGTGTATGTGTTCACTGCTATGTGTGTGCACTTTGGATGGGTTAAATGCAGAGCACAAATTCTGAGTATGGGTCACCATACTTGGCTGTATGTCACTTTCAGTTTACTTTATTTTTTAAATGCTTAACCTGAGACGTTACTGCATATATCTTGTACTACCCCTCCATGTGGCATCCTTCCATTCAGTACAGTAATCAGTTTCATTTTCAGAAGGTGTGATGATAGGAATATGCATCTTATTAATGCATACAACCACTCTGGAAATCCTATTTATTAGGACATTCTAATTATTAGGTTACTTCAATAAGTAAACTTAATTTAAAAGTGGTACTACTCAAATAAATATGCATGTGGACTGGGCAAAATAAAATGAAATCATCTCATAATTGTCACGTTGGTAAAACTGTCATCTCTGTTGATCATAATGTGGGTGGAGTTTTGGGTGTCTCTTGTTTGCACTGATCGTTTCATGTGGGGATCTCTGTTAATTGTTCATCAGTCACATCTGCCCCTCATTACCTGCTCCCTATTTAATGCCCTCTCTTTTGTCTTGTGTTTGTCAGATCATTGTTTGAAGCTCCCTGTTACATGCCTGGTTTCTCATCCCTGTTTCTTCTTGTTCTTCTCCACGCTGGATCATATGCTTCTGGAACCCCATCCACTCCCCTCAACACTGGATCGCTCTTCTCAGTTCCTGCGTCATGCTCTCCTGCTGCCTCACCTTACCACAACTTCCTGGCTACCTGTGACTTCATCTATTTCCATCCCATTGTTCCTCCTGGTTTACTACTGTTCATTTGTGTATCTTCTCATTAAATTATTATTCACTTGCAATTGCTTCCTCGCCCTTCCTACGGTTACAGAACAATCTGACCAACCATGGAAGCAGCAAGTTCAACCTCTCTTTCTGAATTCATCTACCACAGTGTCACCCATATGGATCAACAGCAGGAGAGCATCGTCAACACCGGACGCACAGTTCAAGCGCTGGTGTGAGCTCACCCAGCAGATCCAACAGCTAACCATTCCCACTGTGCAGCCCGCACCGTCTGTTCCCCGAGATGCCCATGAGCCAAGCTATCTGCTGGAGCCCTGCCTACCTGTTCCTGAGAGTTATTCCAGTGAGCCGAATTTCTGTAGAGCATTCCTTACCAGATGTTCCATGCATTTCTTTGTGGCCTTCGTACTCACCTTGCTGTCTGATAGGGCAGCTTTGTGGGGAACGGCAGTGTGGGAGAACCGAGACCCATGCTGTGGCTCATTCCACACTCTCGCGGCAGAGATGGAAAAGGGTATTTGATCGAGCAGTAGCCGGCAAAGAGGCTGCCAGAAGACTCGCGGATCTCAAACAGGGGTACAGTTCCTTTGTGGACTACTCCATTGAATTTTGTACCTTGGTGGCCGAATGTAAGTGAAACAAGGAGGCGCAGTGGCATATGTTCCTGCATGGGCTGGCCGACCATGTTTAAAATGATATCTATATGCATGAGTTGCCATCAATTCTCAACGGGTTGATTGACTTGGCTCTTCGGGTGAATGCCCGCATTGAACGACTGGGGCAGCACACCCGTTCTACACGTTTCCCCACCAACACTGAAGCTGGCAACCAAAGCAGAGAGAACACGACCGGTCCCGTCATCTATCACGAGCCCATGCAGGTGGGAAGAGCACGGCTGTCCTGGGAGGAGAGAGAGAGGCGGAGGTCCGTAAAAGAGCAAACCCGGTAGTAAACTTGGGGCTACTATCAGGTAGGATTTCCTCCGGGAAGTCCTCCTCATCCACTCCTGTCAAGCTCTTATAGATTCCGGAGCTTATGGTAATTTCATCAACACTAATCTTGCATGGCAGTTGAGACTCCCCATTACTTCTCTCTCACACCAGATCTCTGTCAGGGCACTTAACGGCCAAGAGCTGCTCAACATCAGCCTCACTACTGGACCCATAACCCTTATCACCTCCAGAAATCACATAGAAGCCTCCTCCCATCCTCTTGCAGTGCTTTCCCAACGCGCTTCCTCAGATGACAAGATGCACCCTTGCGCATTTTTGTCCCATCGTTTATCAACCACCGAACATAACTATGACATTGGTAACAGAGAATTGTTGGCCATCAAGTTAGCGTTGGAGGAGTGGCGTCATTGGTTGGAAGGGTCGGGGGTACCTTTAATAATCTGGACCGACCATAAGAATCTCGAATATATTAGATCTGCCAAAAGACTCAACTCCAGGCAGGCTCGGTGGGCACTTTTTTTTTTTGGATGTTTTGACTTTTCTCTATCGTACTGCCTGGGTTCCAAGAACATCAAACCTGATTATTTATCATGTATTTTTGATCCATCTGAAAGCCTGGTGACTCCCGAGTGTATTTTACCCAAGAAATTAGTTATCTCATCACTCATATGGGAGGTCGAGTCGAAGGTCAAGATGGCCTTAGAAGAGGTAATGCCTCTGCCCAGGTGCCCACCAAATCGGATGTTCATTCCGGAGTGGTTATGGTCCAACATTATTCGATGGGGTCATTGCTCCAATGTCACTTGTCATCAAGGAGTAAGCCATACTGGTTGCCTAGTAAAGCAATGATTTTGGTGGCCACTTATGGCTCGCAACATTCACGATTTTGTTTTGGCCTGCTAGGTATGTGCTAGTGGTAAGACATCTAACCTACCTCCAGATGGGTTACTCCAACCGCTGTCTGTCCCTTTGAGACCCTGCTACCACATCGCACTAGATTTTGTTACCGCCCTCCTGCCCTCTAAGGCATGACGTTGTTTTGACCATAGTGGACTGGTTCTCGAAAGTGGCACATTTCATTCCCTTGCCCAAATTACCTTCAGCCAAGGAGACAGCGGTTACTGTAATTGATCACGTCTTTCAGTTAGTTGGCCTCCCAATGGACGTAGTCTCTGACAGGGGTTCCCAATTTGTGTCTAGATTTTGGCAGGAATTTTGTAAATTTATTGGGAGCTACGGTTAGCCTGTCTTCGGGTTATCACCCCCAGAGCAATGGTCAGTCCGAGCGTGCCAACCAAGATTTGGAGAGAACGTTGCGATGTTTGGTCTCCAAGAATCCTTCATCCTGGAGCCAACAACTCTCTTTGTTTGAGTACGTACATAACTCATTAACGATGTCATCCACGGGCCTTTCCCTGTTTGAATGCAGTATAAGTTACCACCCACCAGTTTTTCCTAGTCTGGAATCTGAAGTCGCGGTCCCCTTTGCTCACGTCTTTCTCCAGATGGGTCACCGCACATGGACCAGAGGTTGTGAGACTCTGCTCCAGGTGAGGGAGCACACTAACGCTAAGGCCAATCACTACCAGTCAAGGACTCCCATATAAGCCGTGGGTCAAAAAGTGTGGCTTTCTACTAACAACATTCAGCTCTGTTGTGTTTCCAACAAGTTAGCTCCCAAATTAATTGGCCCATTCCCTGTCACCAAGATAATAAGTCCGGTGACAGTCCACCTCAAACGTCCTCGGGAGTACAGGAGGATTAATCCCATCTTTCATGTATCCAAAATGAAACCCGTTTTTTACTCCCATATTAATCCGCCTACCCCGGTTCCTCCCCCACTGTGACTCATAGATGGGGAACCTACCTATTTGGTAAATCGCATTCTGGACTCAAGATGGAGGGCAAGAGGATTCCAGTACTTGGTGGACTGGGAAGGTTACAGTTCAGAGGAGAAGAGTTGGGTACCTGCTAGGGACATATTGGATCACTCCCTTATTGATGATTACAATCGACAGGCAGGATCGTCAGGGAACGCCAGGAGGCATTCCTAGGGGAAGGGTACTTTCTCGGTTGGTAAAACTCTCATCTCTGTTGATTACTATGTGGGTGGAGTTTTGGGTGTCTCTCGTCTGCACTGATCATTTCATGTGGGCGTCTCTTTTAATTGTTCATTGTTAATTGTTCATCAGCTACAGCTGCCACTCATTACCTGCTCCATATTTATTGCTCTGTCTTTCGTCTTGTGTTTGTCAGATCGTTGTTTGAAGCTCCCTTTTACATGCCTGATTTTTCGTCCCTGTTTCTACCTGTCCTTCTCCACGCTGGACCATACGCTTCTGGAACCACATCCACCCCCCTCAACACCGGATCGCTCATCTCAGTTTCTGCGTCAAACTTTCCTGCTGCCTCACCTCACCACAACTTCCTGGCCACCAGTGATTTCATCTATCTCCATCCCATTGTTCCTGCTGGTTTACTACTGTTCATTTGTGTATCTTCTCATTAAATTACTATTCACTTGCAATTGCTTCCTCACCCTTCCTACCATTACAATAATGTAAATGTAACTCCCCACAAATAAATGCAGCCTCCCCATCTGCATAATCCTTTGTAAAAAGACCGTGCCATTTTTATCACATTGTCTGCATGATGAAAATCATGAAATGAAAAATGAAATAGTGTGGTGAGAAAAATAGTATTGTTTCCATTTGCATTGAGATTATTGTTCTGACCCTACTGGAAGAATTTTTTTTTCCCACAGGAAACAATACTTAATATTGTATTGTATTTTATTTTATATAGAAACTTAAAAAACTTAAGAAATGTAAGTATTTTTAGATTTTTATACTTGAAATAGGGCAAAAATCTCAGCAATAAAAGTATTTTTGTAGCATTAATGAATGAATGAGGTATTTAAACATTGCTTACTCTTTAAAAAGGGGGAAGAGACCATAATAAACATCTGGGTTTACTGAAAGAAACCTGCTTCTGACCAGGTTAGGTTCACATGATTGTAACTTACTTTGAGGTTTAGTTTTTACCTTTATTGCACCCGAAAACCCTGAGTTTCCCTTTTCTGGGGTTAACAAACTCTGAGTTTACAATAAAACCTGTTTTCTGGAATACACCCCAGAAGAAAAGTCTCAGGTTTATATGATTTGTATGTTAACTTTAAATGCATTTAAACGCATTACACTAACAAAAAAATACCAGCATAATACCTTGGGTATTTTGTGCATTTATGTTGCAATATCACAATATATGTATAGGGTGACCATTCAGTACTATGGTATTACATGGAATTATACAACCATAGTGCTGAATTTTTGCATAGGTAGACCTATATATGTAAGATTATTTGTCATAAAATCTTGTTTTACAGGTGCATCTCAATAAATTAGAATGTTGTGGAAAACTTAATTTCAGTAATTCAACTCAAATTGTGAAACTCGTGCATTAAATAAATTCAATGCACACAGAATGAAGTAGTTTAAGTCTTTGGTTCTTTTAAGTGTGATGATTTTGGCTCACATTTAACAAAAACCCACCAATTCACAATTCACCAAATTAGAATATGGTGACATGCCAATCAGCTAATCAACTCAAAACACCTGCAAAGGTTTCCTGGGCCTTCAAAATGGTCTCTCAGTTTGGTTCACTAGGCTACAAAATCATGAGGAAGACTGCTGATCTGACAGTTGCCCAGAAGACAATCATTGACACCCTTCACAAGGAGGGTAAGCCACAAACATTCATTGCCAAAGAAGCTGGCTATTCACAGAGTGTTGTATCCAAGCATGTTAACAGAAAGTTGAGTGTTACAATTACATTGATGTCTCCTGATGTAAATTGAACTCCCTCGCAAATCAGTGCAGCCTCCTCATCTGCAGAATCCTGTGTAAATGTAAGTTGAGTGGAAGGAAAAAGTGTGGAAGAAAAAGATGCACAACCAACTAAGAGAAATGCAGCCTTATGAGGACTGTCAAGAAAAATCGATTCAAGAATTTGAGTGAACTTCACAAGGAATGGACTGAGGCTGGGGTCAAGGCATGGGTTGCCCAGTGGTCGAAAGTCTTCTTTTCAGATGAGAGCAAGTTTTGTATTTCATTTGGAAACTAAGGTACTAGGAAGGAAGGGTGGAGAAGCTCACAGCCCAAGTTGCTTAAAGTCCAGTGTTAAGTTTCCACCGTCGGTGATGTTTGGGGTGCAATGTCAATTGCTGGTGTTGGTCCATTGTGTTTTTTCAAAGTCACTGCACCCGTTTACCAATAAATTTCGTAGCACTTCGTGGTTCCTTCTGCTGACCAGCTTTTAATAAAACAGCTTGAATCCTGCTCCTATACTAAGAGCCTTGCTACCCTTCCACCTGGTCTACTGTACACACAGTATATCCACCTTCCTTCTCTTCATCACATCAGCCAGATCTCTACCTTTCCCTGTCATAGTACCAACATTCAGGGTTCCTATTCCTAGTCCTACACTCTTACCTTTCCTCTTCTATCTCTGTCTGTGCACTCTCCTTCCTCCTCTACTTCTTCAACCAACAGTAGCCCAATTTTCACTGGCGCCCTGTAGGTCAACGGCACCAATGTCGGTCGTTGTTGACCTGGGCCTCAACCGATCCGGTATGCAAATCGTACTGATGATTCGCATGGTTAAATTTGGTAATGTTTCAGGCCAGATGCCATTCCTGAAGCAACCCTCTCCATTTATCCAGGCTTGTGACTGGCACAGAAGTCACTGGACTGTGACCCCCATGGCTAGATTAAAAGCCAAAATTTCAGTAATAAAGACAAAATCTTTAATAACATTATTCATTTAGTTGACACTTTTATCCAAGGTGACTTACAATTACTATATATGTCAGAGGTCACACACTCTGGAGCAACTAGGGGTTAAGTGTCTTACTCAGGGACACATTGGTGTCTCACAGTGGATTCAAACCCAGGTCTCTCACACCAAAGGCATGAGAGATCATACTAAATGCATGTTATTTTTTATTTTTATACTGTCCTGAGTAAGATATTGTACATAAAATATATTAACATTTAGTCCACAAGACAAAGAAAAATGCTGAAATTATTAAAATAACCCCACTCAAAAGTTTGGGAACCCTTGGTTCTTAGTACTGTGTTCTTTCTGTTTTGTGATGGTTGTGCATGAGTCCCTTGTTTGTTCTGAACAGTTAAACTGAGCAGCGTTCTTCAGAAAAATCTTTAAGGTCCTGCAGATTCTTCAGTTTTCCAGCATCTTTGCATATTTGAACCCTTTCCAGCAGTGACTTTATGATTTTGAGATGCATCTTTTCAGACTGAGGACATTTGAGGGACTCAAACACAACTATTTAAAAATATTCAAACATTCAATGATGCTCCAGAAGGAAACGAGATGCATTAAGAGCTGGGGGGTGAAAAATTTTGGAATTTGAAGATCAAGGTAAATTGTACTTAATTTGTGTACCGGGAAACATACAAGTATCTTCTGTTGCTCACGAAGGGCAGAACTAAATAGAAAAAAACTATATTTCAACAAAATAAGACAAATTTGGCCATCTTCATCGTGTTCAAAAGTTTTCACATGGATATGATATATGGATATGAAAACTTCAGCGCAAGTTCTACCAGGAAGACTTAATGTTACGTCACATGATACAATTTTATCTGGCCAATAGGCATATACGAGGTGTATATATAAGCTCCCTACTCACCCTTCTCTATGCTTTGAAGGCACTGATGTGGACATCCACCTCCATCCTCCCCACCACCACCAGGTTGGCCCTGTCCATGCGGGGGTTAGGCTCTGCTATTGCCTTCATTTCCGGCAGTCTTGCTGGAATCTACTACTACAGATTCAAACCACGACTCGGCCTACGCTCAAAATATACTGTGTGTATATATTAGGGCTGTCGAAAATAGCGCGTTAACGACGTTAATTAGTTGTTTGTCGTTAATTACGTCTAATTTTTTTACGCATTTCACGCATGCGTAGTGTGACAAATTATTTAGGTCAGGAAAGTCTCGTCGATCTCTGAATTCTCAAGATAGTAAAAAACAGCGGCGAGTGCTGCGATGAAAACACAGAAGAAGCTTAAGGTTTTACAGTTACAGTTACTCTCAAATACATTCATGCCAAGCTCGATAAACAGAGACGACTTTGGTAGTTGATACGCTGAAGCTTCTTCCTGTTATAGCGTCCTGTGTTTCACACTGCGCATGCGCAGAACGCCTACATGCAATGCAGCAAAATTTACAGCTGTTTGAAAAAGCATTTGCATTTTTACTTGGTTTTACTGGCACTTGAAGCCTTCAGAACGTGAAAATATCGATCCTAAAGTATTGTGGCAGAGCAAATGAACACCTCCTAAAAACAAGAGTGCCCAGAGTGCAGAGGGCGCATGTTTGTGTTTCTGAGTTCATTCTTTCAAGTTTCTCTATGCATAATTTCATAGATATGTGGCTATATTTAACCACTGGTTCACCTAAAACTCTTACACTATCTGTAGTTAAATGGCATGGTTTGATATAGTGCTCAGGTAAATTTGATTAAGTAAATGTTAAACTTTTGAAATTCAGAAAAAAAAGAACCACATATTGATGAATCAATACATGAAAATGATGTATCTGTGTCCTGTTATTTATCTTTTGGTACGCATTTCAGAAAAAAAAATGGTTAGGATTCAGGTGTAATTGCAAATAGTGATTAATCATGATTAATCCACTGAAAATTCTTATTAATTTTATAAAAAAATTTAATCATTTGACAGCCCTAATATATATATATAATATTTGGGGTGTAACGGTACACAAAATTCACGGTTCGGTTCGATACGATACACTGATGTCACGGTTCGGTTCGGTACGTTTTAGAAACAGCAAAATGTAAAAAAATCTAAACTTTTCAGAATGCAGCAAGCGCACTGCGGGTCATGTGACAAGAACTAATCAATCAGCTTCATCCTTTCCCCATAACAACATTGAAAGCTCAGCCAAGATGAAGGAACAGCTGATCATAGTTGTATATGGATTGCTATTTTGAAATAAATTTAGTAGCAGAGCTAGCCTACTGCAAGCGATTTTTAGAGCTGCAAATCCATTTATCCTTTGCTGAAATTTCCGTGTCTTCATGGAGAGAGCACGTCATTGTTGCTTAGCAAAGGCAGACGCCTCAGGGGCGCTTCTGCCCGAGCACTTTGGAGAGGAGAAAGCGGCGCGACTAGCGTTTTCCACACGTTTTTATGCATGATATGTGAACGGCCCCTAAAAAGGCGCTCGCTCACTCAGCACGCGCTGAAGGCTCGTTGCAAGATGTCTAATGCATTTAATAGACCAGAAATAGAAGATCCTCCAATAACTAATAGTTCTGGTGTTTGGGTGCACTTTGGATTCCCTGTAAGCTATAATGGTGATGATAGAATGAATGGTAAATAGTAAGGTCTCATATTCGCGGCTATAATGTAAATGTAAATGAAGCCTACCAATCGCCGCGGCCCTGTTTGAGTCAGTTGGAAATCTCTGTCTAAATGCTGTGGGGATAGTTTATTGCGTGTATGTTTCTCCTCTTTTTCGTCTTTGCCCAGATACTGACACACTAAGGTGATGTCGGCGTAAATGAGTTGACATGTTTCAAGTATTCCCGCTGGTGTTTTTTTTTTTTTTTTGTATTCCCGCTGGTGTAGCCTACCCTATTGTCATGTAGCAGATGCGACATTCCGTTGTTTTTTTATCCACCACTCTCTTGCCATCACCATTATAGCTTACAGGTAATCCAAAGTGCACCCAAACACCAGACCTGTTGGTTATTGGAGGATCTTCTATTTCTGGTCTGTTAAACGCACTGGCCACAGCGTACTGTGCATGAACTGCTCTCAGCGCGTACTGAGTGAGCGAGCGCCTGACTGAGTAGCTTAACATAAAAATATAAGTTGGTGTTTTTTTTCTTCTTCGGGGTAGTCAGGGGCGTTGCCTGTTACGTCGTTGACTGTTGGAAGACCATTTCAGGTGACTACCTCTTGAAGCTCATCCAGAGAATGCCAAGAGTGTGCAAAGCAGTAATCAAAGCAAAAGGTGGCTACTTTGAAGAACCTAGAATATGAAATATTTTCAGTTGTTTCACACTTTTTTGTTATGTATATAATTCCATATATAATTCCACATGTGCTAATTCATAGTTTTGATGCCTTCAGTGTGAATCTACAATTTTCATAGTCATGAAAATAAAGAAAACTCTTTGAATGAGAAGATGTGTCCAAACTTTTGGTCTGTACTATATGTATATGTATGTGTATATGTATGTGTATATATATATTTATATATATATATATATAGAGAGAGAGAGAGAGAGAGAGAGAGACTTTTTTTGACTTTATAATCTCTTTATTTATCAACAGTATTCGACAAAACATCAAAACCTAATCAGAAACCAGCAGTTAAAAAAGAGGGTAAGATTAGAAAAAAAAAGAAAACAAAAACAAAATAATTTTACAAATATGCACACCTCTTAAGAAAAAGTTTAAAAAATAAAAACACCCATCACTTTAAACATTCGTTTGTAAACAGCCATCAGGGTCAATTTCACAGACACACTGATTTATGCACCATTTGAGACTGAAAGTTTCCAAATCATCAACAAGCTTGTAATAGGCATACTCAATAATGATACAAGATTTCAATAATCCCCTAAAAATAGAGATAACTTCAGGTGATCCTGTGCCAAGTAGTTTCCTTTTGCGTGATACCCAAATTGCCATTTTTGCCTGGCCAAACAAAAAATTTGTTAAAACGTGAACTGGCTTGTTGCTCCTTTTGTACTTGGGACAATAGATAAAACATACAGGCGTAAAAACTTCCCCCAAAGACTGACAGTAATCTTCTAATAGATAAAACAGCGGTTGGAGTCTCGAACAATTAAGAAACAAGTGAAAAATTGTTTCTTGCAGCCCACAAAAAGAACACTCTTCCCCTACTAGTGGATCTAGGTGTGCTCTGTGTCTGTTTGTAGCTATTATACCATGCACTGTCCTCCATTGAAGGTCTCCAGACCTTTTCTCAATAGGGGGTTTGTACAGGGTCCTCCAGCAGCCTTTAGGGGAGACGCCCAATCCAAAAAACTCTTGCCACTTAGACTCCTTCACGTTTTCAAGAGTGTGAAAACGTGTCACCTTGACACACAACCCATAAAGAGCCTTCTTTCCTATGTCACCAAAACAGCTCAGTTCAGGGGTTCTAAAAGACAGCAATTTGCCCTCCATTTCCTGCCATTCTCCAGTATCAAATGAGCGAGTCATCTCTGGGAAAGGAGGACTGTCCACATCAGGTGTTTCCAAGGAGAGTCTAAAATCCAATGGTAAAGACTCACGGATTTGAGTTAACAGTTTCCCTGCCACTCTAACTGACCTCATGCCCAGTTTTAGTGCTAAGGTTTCCGCAGATATCCATCCTCTCTCAGTGATCAAATGTCCAACTTTAGTGATCTTAGCAGACCACAAGGCTTTGATGAGGGATTCTGACCTAAGGATATCTAGGTCTATGGTAGAGTTAAAAAGCAGTGGTTCTTCCCTTTAGCCAAAGTCTCTGTGTGCTATTAAAATCTCTTGAAATCTTGAAGGGCGACCACGCTCTTAAGCATGTCCTGTAGAAAGGTGTTATTCCAGTCAGATTCAACTTGTTGGTGTCCATGAGAAATAGGTGACGGTCTAATCCCATGTTACCAGCTCTCCTCAGAAGGGCACAGGCTACTTCAGCCCAGGATACATCCTCCCCATATAGAAGTCTCTGAACAGTCTGAAGTCTGAAGGCTTTAATTCTGGAATTAATGTCAACAAGTCCTTGTCCTCCTTCCCGAATAGGCAGGTAGAGTACAGGTGCCTTCAGCCAGTGCTGTCCCGACCAGAAAAAGTCTACCAGCTTCTGTTGAATTTCCCTCACCAGATCTTCAGGAGGCTCTACGATCATCATTTTGTGCCAGAGAGATGAGGCCACCAGAGAGAGAGAGAGAGAGAGAGAGAGAGAGAATGTTAAATAAAGAATTTCAAGAAATGGAAGTTTTCTAAATTGTAATTTTTAAATTTTAATGACATTCATAACACTATATGTTTTCTCTCCTTGGAATTAAATTACAGAAAACTAGTTGATGCCAGTTGACACCTTTTCTTTCATATGACCAACATAATCAGTCTCTGAATATTTTTTCCTTCTTTTGTAAAGTCATTTTTTTTCTTCTTAAATGAATTTAATACTACTGAATGATGATTTAATTTAATTTAAAATTCCCAAATCCATGCTTGAATCTGAAATATTTAATCAACATGTTACATTTAAATGGAAGCATTCAGTTTTGATTCATTCTTTTCTTCTTTAAATGAACTAAACATTTAACTATTAAAAGCTGATAAAAGACTGCTTAATTTTGAGTTAGATGGTATAAGCATCTGTCAGTCACACAATGTTTATTTTCACCATGGAGAGTATGCAAATGAGGTGCAGACGAGCAAGGAAGGAAGCTCCCAGTTTAACATTCAGTCATGCACTTTGCTTCAGTATAGCTTTAGTATAGTTGTTATCAGTCCAATGATTACAAATTTTTGTTTTAAGACTTCTTTTTTTTTGTATTATTATAATTTTTTTGTATATTTGTTAAACTTCTAAAAATTCCCTACACATTGTCTGTGATACATCTTTTGCTTTTTTTGTACTCATTGAAAGTGAGTTTTGTTGGAATGGAAAATATTTGAATAAGTATATATTTTCATGAGTCTGTTTAAACTGAATCTGAATTTTTGGCTGGACAAAGTTTTCTGTTTTATAAGTGAATAACGAAAACAATGTCTTTGGTCTGTTGAATTTGCCGACGTTAACATTAAACTATTAAAAATATAGTTGTATAAGTCGCACACCAATATCGTCAGCCAGTGTTGTTTACAGGTTCTTCACAGGCATTCAAACAAGGGTGGAGTCCCTCCGGATGAAGTAAATGAGTGGCGTTTGT
This sequence comes from Carassius gibelio, assembly GCF_023724105.1. Lineage (NCBI taxonomy): Eukaryota > Metazoa > Chordata > Actinopteri > Cypriniformes > Cyprinidae > Carassius > Carassius gibelio. Next base: position 8,636,546 of record NC_068377.1, on the reverse strand, counting down.
CCATGTTGCAGGTTTTGAATGCCAAATCCTGTTTGCCATTGGAAAGTCGAAGTTTGGACTTTCTCTTTCAAAATACTTTGATTTGAACAAACCCCAAACCTAAATATGAAACTTTAGCATCACTACATTTTATGCTACGGACTTAAATGATGGCTTGAGCTGTGTTATTTTTATAATCAATTGTAAAAAAAAAAACATAGAATTAAACTGATGGAGGGATCAATAAGCAACTGCATATAAAACGTTTGCAACTATTGAATCTACAGAAATAGTAAAAATATTTATGTATTTATTTATTTTTTATTATATTTAATAGCTGAAACATAAATGCTGTAATAATACCATGGCACAGTAAAGCTGTCAGATGGAAATGCCATGGTTTTGTCATGACTATCAAACCTAAGTATAATGGTATTTACATGATAGTGCAATGAATACCATCTGCCATCTCAGTGTGTCCACAAACCATGGTATGGTACTTCTTTTGTAAATGTCAAATACTTTTGTATAGTGTTTTATTTATAATTAATATGTTATACCTGTAGTGTGGTTTATGTATTTCAGATATGGGTTTAATAGTTGTGACGTGACTGCAGTGCAAGGAAGGTTGACAGCCAGAAAGCATGTGCAATCAGAACTAACAAAAGGTAAAAGTAGACACACATTTTACTCAGATTTATGTGGAGAATTGAGGATAAGTTTCCCTTTTTTTATTTTCTCAAGACTGTGAACATATCATAACATATTTTCCATGAATGCCTTGGAAATAACGAAGACATTCAGTGCTTTTTCCTACTAATTTGAATACATCTGTTCAGCTGTGCCAGGAAAAGTCCTGCTGCACTGTTACAGTATAAATGTCCAATATCAGCAGATAAACCTCTTGGCATCAATATTGGGAAGAACAAGCTTTGTACAGATGTGGTATTATATTATGTGAAGAGAGTACGGACACTGGGCCCTCTCGCTGACTACCTAGTCAATTTTAGCAGCCCCAACACTCCTGGCCTTAGAGACCTACAGAGCAATGAAGAACTGCACCACCTTCTGGACAAGGTAGTTCATCATTCCAGTGATGAAAGCATATTTTATTTGGGATGGTTAATACCACTTTTTTTTTAAGATACAGATACAATGCCGATAAGTTTTAATACAATTACAACAACACTTACCATTTATTTCTTAAATTGGGATGTGATTTTTCAAAATAATGTTCAATTTAAAATAAATAAAATAATTCCATTTAAAGATAAATCACATTTACACGACACTTACTGGACATTATGTAGCACAAAAGCAAATGTGAGCACAATTAAATAAATAAAAAATCTCTGTACCAATAAGTACATTTTTGTTATTAATGTATATTGTGATTAAATAGTGAAATAATCAATTTTAACATAAATATGAATCAAATAAACTAGAATACCATGTATCATATATCATTGCATCTGGCTTTATATTTTTCTACAAGTGAAAAATAGCACCACACCAAACTGTGTTTACTTTCTGCCATTCTGTCCATCTCTCTCCATATAATGTTTACATATATGTGCAAGATAACCATAAGAATCTCTTTCTGTTCGTACATTATACCATGATAGTGCATGAAATTATCGGCTAAAATACCATGAAATTTTTTTTCAAATGGTGTTTTAAACAAATTTTATTTTGTGAAAATACATTGATACTTATGAATGACCATCAATGAAGAAAGATGTCAATAATGATGGCTGTCTGTGAAAGCTAACCAGCCAAACCTTGGCATTGTCTCAAATTTCACAGGACATTAAGTCATAGCAGTAACAAAGTAAAATAAGAAATGAATTAAAAGGAATTGCTTTTGAATGTGTTTAATATATTTATATTCAGCAGTTTAATTAATCCTACATAATTTTCATGATATCACCGCACTACATATCATTTTTTGGATTACCTCATGGGGTTCACCAATGACTAGTCACATGACTATCAGAAAACTCAATCTCAATCAATCTTTTTTGGGAAAATGTTGTTTGTGGAATTAACACATCAAGGAGTTCAAGCGTAAAGAAAATTGTACTGGTGCTTTTAATTCCAGTTAAAGCAAATGTTATTTTGAAACTTTTTTACTTGCTACGCCTGCCAGGTAGACAGATCTAAATCCTAAACTCTTCGTAGCCCATTGAAAAAGGTATTACAATTTACTTTAAACAAAGTGATGCCACTTGACTTTGACCAAATTACAAAAAAAATAATAATAATAATAAAAAAGAAATTATTTAAAAAATTGCAATAAATATGGCTATGTTTATAATGGCAAAATTCTTTTAATTCTAATTTGTTTTGTATTTTCAAGTTTTCAAAGCTGTATACATAAAACAACAAGTGACATCCATTACTTATATACTCTGTAAAAACATTAGGACTCTTTTGAGAATATTTTGCTGCCTCATGACCTGGAGGACTTGAAATGAACAGAGGGCGCTATATCAAAACTCATGACATCAGTCAGTGTACTGAAACTTAAGTGCAATTGGTTCATGCAAGGAAATTATGTGGGCATACAAGCTAGTTTACCACAGATGTAAGCTTTTAGTTAAAATCCAGACTAAAATTCTGTGGCAGAACCTTTAATGAAAAGTTCATGCTCAAAAAGCCTACAAATATCACTGAGCTGAATTAGTTCATAAATGGAGTGGGTCAACAATGTTTTTAAAATAATTGTGGGCAAAAGGTTGCAGTTATTGCTTCTAACGGGGGTGTTGCAAAAAAAAAAAATCACAGAGGATGTTATATAACACTAAAGATCAATTAATACTGTATATATCACTCAGTCCAATTAAATTAAACCATAAAATACATGTATTTAGTACTTTAAATTGTAAGGTACTAAATCTTAGAAAGCTGTAACCAATCTTAAAATTGGCAGTGCTTAAATGTTACACCTTACAAATATACACTGTTACTACATGTTCAGCTAAACAAATTATCATTACCTTTACCTCATGGAAACAAAGATACTGTTTCCATGAGGCAACCAAAACTATGTTTTAATCCTTGTTTGGATAAGTGTGTTCTTTCTGTTGTGCTAACATTTCCAAATCAACCTGGCTGTTTGTCACCAATTATCACAAACACTTAAGCCACACCAAGTGTTCTGGCTCTAACCATTGTAGTTTTTACTTGACTTTATTATTATCTTCTCTCTGTTTATCATGAGTGCCTCTCACAAATTAGTGAATCAAGTAAAGACAATTGAACTTTATTATTCTAAATACTGCTACTAAGATTTGTGTACTGTTTATTAACCTATCAAAATTAATCAGACATACAAATAAAAAATAAAAAAAGAAAGAAAAAGAAAGAAACAAACAAACAAAGAAACAAAGAAAATAGAGGACATTTGGTAGGGTTAGCAAATTCCCAGATCGTGCATTACATTTATGGTGAATATTTATATGAATAGCTCTACCAAAATGTTTAGTCCACTCCCACATTTGTTGCTCACTCACTAACTCACTCATACACAAATAAATATGCAAAGCATCTTCATCTACTGCTAGAGAAATGTTGAAATTATTATTATTATTGTTATTATTATTTTATGTTATTGATGATCAATGATCTTATTAAATAGTTATCAATGACTATTGTTTCCTCTTTAGTACATTGCATCAACACGTCTGTATTCTTACATGTGTCAGCCATTTATTTATTTATGTTTTAAGAATTAATTTAAATTCTTTTGCTCAGATTGGAGAACAGAAGGATCCTCCAGCCTCAGTTCTGTAATTGTCTCTCAAAGTTCAGCAGGTACATTAGAGATATTTTTAGCAAAAGGTACCATTTGTTGGTGAATTAAAAAAAATAAAAAAGTATTAAGATGGGATAGTAAAGATTTATGGGATAGTAAAGTTTCCACTGAATTTACATTTTGGCAGGAGGTAGTAGGTCATTTGTGTTCTTCCCGCAGTCTGTTTTTTGTTTTGTTGCTGTTGTTTTTTTCAAATACTATTTGAACACGTTTATATATATATATATATATATATATATATATATATATATACACACATATATATATATATATATATATATACACACACTAGTAGAAGATACATTCAAATGCAGAGATCTTCCCACCTCAGTACCTGGACATTATTGAACATAGACATAAGGAACAACCATAGTCAGATTTGAAGCTGAAGCACAGTTGTGTAAACAGTTAAACTATTGAGCTTCACAAAGTCAGTATAATGTAAATATACTTTACTTTTTTTTTTTTAAGTCACTACCTTAAATATAAGGTGTTATTTAGCTCAGTTCACCTCACTTCATTATGCTGTCAGTTTCTTTGATAAGTGCAACTAAATTTCAGAGAAATAAAAGAGAGTGACCTGACCTAGGCCTGAGTCCTGAGTTATTCATTTGCCCTGTGCTTTGCCTGTTGCACTGGGCAGGCCTGCTCTTTCATGGGTGAAATGTATGATTTACGTGGACCTAGACCTGCTAGACTATATGACAAAGCATAGTCCACAAACAGGTTTGAGAGGGTGAAGGGGTTCACAGATGGAAGCCTGAGGTTTCAGACAACTCCCCTTCATATGTTTTATTAAGACCTTCAAGGGGAGACACTGTAAACAAAAACACATTTTTATTCATGCACCTGTCAAGGTTGAGATTTTGGGCTTTTTGGTTTTTCATAGTGTTTTTTTTTTTATTTTATTTTTATTCAGACTAGCGGAAATAGTTCTTCTTTTATAGTACTTTATCTATTTGTGTCAATATATTTAAATTACAATACTTATTTTTAAAGTCTTTTTTCTCAAAAATTTTCTCCTACACTGAGTCATAAATCTCCAGTCTTCCACCTCTTCAGTAGCACTTACACACACACCAAACTTTAAATTTTTATTCCTGTCTATATCCTGAAGGTTTTTACAGCTGGATTTGTTAATACAGTCATGGCCAAAAATATCAGCACCCTTGGTAAATATGATCAAATAAATCTTTTATTTAAAACATTCACAAAAATGTATCCTTTCATTGGATAATAAGAATTTAAAATGGGGGGAAATATCATTATGAAATAAAGGTTTTTCCCAAATACTCATTGGACATAATTATTGGCACCACTATACATTTTTATGAGAAAAATATCTCTGAATTATATTCCCATTCATATTCACAATTTTGTGCACTCCAGTGTGGTTATAAAATGTAGTTTCATAACAAGGTTCGGGAGGAGCACGTCAGATACTTAGCCTAATTAGCACAGGTGGAGCCACTTAAGATAATCAACCTTAGGGTATAAATACAGCTGAATTAGCCTACCTGTCTCCATTGACAGTTTATCAGCATCCCGGTTCGCTCTGTCTGCCATCTTGTCACAGACCCAATTTTCCTTCCACCGAGGAGATCCATACAGGGGATTTTTCAGATCTGCTACTTTTGCTGATACCCATGATCATTAAACACGACCGTTGAGCACCATCAAACGTCATCGTGACAGCTGCTCTTCTCGCTAAGCCACACGTCTTGGCCAATAGACCGTGCAAAGCCCGAGCTCGCCTCGCTTGACACCACGATTGATCCGATCAAGACCGGGCTCTCCTCGAGCGCTGGAATCACACCTCAGTTCTTACCGGCCGCGACTCGCTGCGGCTTTTCCGACCGAGGCGCAGTTTGAGGCTGCCTCCTCTAGCAGCGCAGACCGCGCGTCGTAATCAATACATTTTCAGGGGAAGACGCTAAATACAGGTTCGCTGCTAGAAAGTAGTGCGGGAGCTGCGTGGAGTTCCGATCACATACATATACGGAAATTTCAGATCCGATTTGAGCCTCGGATGCGTTCAAATATTTGAACTTCTGCGACTAGGCCGTATGCGAACGCCCAACCAGATGTGATGTATTCTAATAAAATCTATCGGTGCGAGATCAGAATTACCAATGTTTTGTTAATTTTAACATTATTCTTCAAACACAATTTATGTAAAATGGTGGTTTATAATAATTATGGGAGAAATAATTATTAAACCATTATTTACTTGATTAGCCCCATAAAACCTATTGTTTTATTTTTGGGGTCATCTGATTTGTGACGATATATATTCTTACATTATATGTCATGTGCCATGGAAGGTGGCTTAAAGTTTGTTAAATGAGGTTATGACGTAGTTCTGTTGGATGACGATGCCATTTTTTACCACGGAACTAAGGCATTTTTCCCAGAGTCGTCATCCACACTGAAAGGTCCAAAGATATTATCTGCCTTACCGTGCATGTTTAAACCTCACACAGACATAAGTTTCATGCAATTATTTTGGCAGGACCAATTTATTTAGGGACATATTTCACCATTTACTGGCGTGATCGCTTAGGATTTATCTAATACACCACTACCCTCGTTTTGCCGCAGGACAGCAAGTGTGAGTAAAATTCTGTTGTCTTTCTAGGACTATAATATGAAAAGCATGCAAGTAAATATCTTTAGAAACTGCTTGGAAGTGAATAGCACATAACTGCAATTAATGTTCTTGCCATAATCATGTCTATTGGTATGTTTTACAAGACTAAATGATATTCATTGTTTTAAGAAGCATCTGTTTCCACAGTCTATACTACAATGTGAAACCAGTGTTCCAAATTTATCTGTTTTGGAGGCTGTTTAAAAAGGCTGGAAGGCCAAAACAAGAGGAATGATGCTTTTCCAACAGGAACGTACTAATGTGGACAAAGGCTTAAGGAATTGTCAAATTAGGCAACCAATCGCTAAGCTGGCAACACGGTAGGCTACGCATAAATTTTTTAGGTTGCCCCATCAAATGTTACTAATCTGTCTACTCTTCCCACAGCCAAGGAGGGGGAAGATGGGCCTAATGGTTAGAAAGTTTGACCCCTAACCCTAGGGTTGTGGGTTTGAATCTCGGGCTGGCAATACCATGACTGAGGTGTCCTTGAGCAAGGCACCGAACCCCCAACTGCTCCCTGGGCGCTGCAGCATAAATGGTTGCCCATTGCTCCGGGGGTGTGTTCACTGCTGTGTGTGTGTTCACTGCTGTGTGTGTGTTCACTGCTGTATGTGTGCACTTTGGATGGGTTAAATGCAGAGCACGAGTTATGAGCGTGGGTCACCATACTTGGCTGAATGTCATGTCACTTTCACTTTTTTTTTTCACTTTCAACAACAACAGCAGTCGAAGCAAGCTCCGCAGGTGGCCAAAGCATCTATCTCTCCTCTTCTTCTCATGCTCCCATTTACTTATCTGTTGTTTGTATCTCCTCACTGCCGCAGCAGAGTCTGCCCCCTTAGGAGCCTTTTCTGTATCCCCCCACTGCCGCAGCAGTGTCTGCTCCCGCAGGAGCCTTTTCTGTATCTCCTCACTGCCGCAGCAGTGTCTGCTCCCGCAGGAGCCTTTTCTGTATCTCCCCACTGCCGCAGCAGTGTCTGCTCCCGCAGGAGCCTTTTCTGTATCTCCTCAAAAAAAAAAAAAAAAAAAAAAAAACTTTTTCATCTTTCAATGGGTCGTGGTTCTCTTCTGGCAAAAGTCAACATCACCTCCGCTTCAAAGTTATGCCTATTCATCCTAGGTGGTGGTGATAGTATTACGTATTGATTATAGTCAAGACAATATTAGACTCATTCTCCTATTATTGTATTTTATTATCATTATTAGGTGGCCTACTATAATTCAGCTACCAAACTGCTCCGTTATTCCATTTCACGCTTGCCGGTGCTTGCAAGGATGATTTGAGCCTGTAGGCGGTGAAGAAGTCTCAATCCACAAACAGACATACATCGTCTGTAGATACAAGGTATTTCATTGCACTTTAAGAGGAATCTGGTATGCGCAATATTTTAAACAAGCCTCACTAACTAAGTTTAATGCCACAGTTATGTTAGAATGTATCTCATTCTTTTGTTTCTGTGGTGTTGTGTCGGTCCGGAGCGCATACGACCAATGGATCAGTTTCAACTAAACCTTACTCCAAATATATTTACCTGTTTTGAATACTCTATTTAACATGTTCGTTTACGTCCATATTAGGGTTTAATTGTTGAACTTTAAATGAAATCCTCTATTGTTTCACCATTTACCAATTTCCAGTGCAGCCGTAAAAAAAAAAAAAACCTCCTTCACTGTCTGGCCAAATACTGGCCATACAACTTTACCTTTCCGTCTTACGTTCAGAGAGGCTTTCCCGTTTGATGTCGTATTTACCTCCCATCAGACGTTGGTGAGAGTCTCCCGTCTAGACCACATTACTTTTTCCTTTTTCACTAGAGTTTATTTTACACTTTTACATATACGGGGTGGGGGGGGGGTACTCTAGGTTCGGGCCATTCCCGAGCTTTGAGCCCCTTACCCGGACAGCACGCCAAATATGTGTAACGGATATGCAGATCATCGATTCATGTGTTTTATTCAGATTTTCCAAATGAAACTCTTTTTGCACCAAGTGCCTGGCCTGGTGCCAGCCTGGCTGGACTTAAATTATTTACGATGCCCATGCGAGCTTCAAAGAAGAAATGAAAACCCCCAACCCAAATTCCTCCAACACACTGGAGACAAAGGAAACCTTTCGTATAAGTTCCTTACTTTCATTTTATTATTAATATGTATTTTAATTATGTTTATGGATTGCATAAAATGGTTAATCCTTGTTATGTGAAGAGTATAAGTTGCAAGCTCATACTTTAGGAAATGTCTCTCCTCACTTTAACTTTAGCCACGTTTCTGCAACCCCCATCTTTGCAGGTCGTAAAACTTTACGACCACCCTGGACACTGGAGAGGAGAGAAGCCAAATCTTCTCCCCAATGCATTCTATGGAATGAATTCGTTACCTGTGAGTTTTTATGTTTTATAAATGTATTACGTATTCCCTTTTGGTACATTTAGATGTTTCCCAACATCTGCAGTGTTATCATGTGTTAAGCAAATCTTTAAATATGTGTAATTCTACATTTGAATGTAACTTCATGTTTTGATCACATATACCTATTATGTTTAGTCTTGTTCTAATCATCATGCTCTGACAGACCCATTTATCTAGAGCAAAGTAATGAAAAATGTATGTAATCTGAATTACAAACTTGCTAGAATAATCCCTGGAATTTGGACAAGCCCTAGATCTCCAGGGGGTTGTCTTCACAGAGACAAAGGAACTTTTCCCTCCGCTTCAGATCGCGGACTTTCATTGGCTGTTTACGCGAAAAAGGGGCGTGAACCATTTCAAGCCATAAGAACGACCGAACAAGGTCCGCCCTGGCTCTTCTTGCTCTTCTTCTCGTTCTTGGTTCTCAGACACGCTGCTCTCCTGTGCGACCCTCCGCGCGGCCTCGCACCGCGCTCATAGCGCAAGCCCCCCCCCCCCCCCCCCCCCCCTCAGCACAGGGGCTGAGAGAAAAAGCCATTTTAATGGCTCCTTTAGAAGCTTTCGTTTTTGTTGTTTCTTTTCTTTTCTTTACTAAGTTTATTCAACTATTCGCCTCTCCACGCAAGGAAGACGAATTCTGGAACATTGTTTGTTGAACCTTTCAAATACCGCGCGAGGACAGAACAAAGGACCACGTGCTCCACGCTCACGCCAAGATCAAGCGCAGCGTGCACGCGCGTCACATGGCCTCCGGCACACGCCACGCACATTTGGACATTTTGCAAGTATCACTTTCTCTATGGAGATTTAAATGCTGCTTTAAATTGTTGCTATGATCTGATTTGTTGTTGGCTTCCAAAAGTTACTGACTATGATTTTCATACCTGAGCTCCTTATGTGATCTCATTCTATTTTTTTTTTCTCTCTCTCTCTCTCTCTCTCTCTCTCTCTCTTTTATTTGGATTCGTTATGTCTTGTATAAAGCTTACTGTTTGTATTGTCGTACGCATATTTACTCTGTGTGATTTGTAGTTTGATGTATTACTAGTTTAATTATTAAAAACCCATATACTGAAGATTGGCTTAGACTCCACCCCACTCACATTACGAGTCACTGAGATGTCTGATCTATAGCTACAAGCTTTAAATTTAGAAACTAAATTTATCATAAGGATAGGATAATGTTTTCATGGCCAGAGAATATTTTTCCTTGAATTATAAGGCGTGATAACGTTATTGAAAATTGATAGGTCAACAGTGGTCTGCTGGACAAACCGCTGTTTGATTTGCAGTAATTTACAGTAAGAGCTATCACAACAATTGATATGAAGAATGGAATATTGACATATTAATGAGTAAATTACAATGCCCTGTAATTATTTATTGATATAGGCAAATTGAGCTATTTTTCATAATCAATCAAATTTAATGTAACTGTCATCTGAGATCTAAATTAATCATATTCCTGATTAATTATTCAAATTCCCTATATATTATTTGAGTTAATTATTCTGTAAAACTCATTGTTGCTACAGAATTGGTGGAGATAACGCGGCCATTTCAAACTTCGTTTTGTGAGCAATCAATCTATGTATATGGTTTTTAATAATTTCTGCACGTGCGCTATGAAATTATGTAATGTTACTTGTGAGATAAGTCGCAAGACGCGAACTCACTCAACTGACTGAGGCAAAAGCTGGTCAGTCAGCGCGCTAGGTATTTGTAGAAACTTAACAGTATAGTCACTGTTATTTTTAATGAAAGTAAACTGCAGTATAATGTTAAAAGTATCCTGTTAAGAAAGACCAAAATCTTTTTACAGAGAGAACATTTTAATATGAATAATTAAAAGATAAATAAATCTTTTATTAGTTGCAACATGTAAATCTGAACATGAGCGATGTTCCTCTGATTCAGTGGAAAAGGCCTTGCTTATTAAATATCTTTATTGAATTCGTGGTAAACCACAGTAATATTCAAAAATATAAACGATAAAAACTCCTGGTCTAAAATTGGCTTAGCTACCCGATTTTTAAACCTAAATCATAAGTGCTATTTTGATAAATGTTTACTGGAGTCAACAGTTGGAAAATTCCTGTTTTTATTACAGTTGTGTTTTGGAAGTGAACAGATCCTTCTTCAACCCATGTTAATATAGCACCTCAGAGATTAAAACCTTTGGTTTGTTACTTGTGATTTTTGATGCAGAAAATCAGCCTGACAAACGATCAGATAATTTCTAAGTCATATTGAAATTGTAATTCCGCTAGCTAAACACCAGAGGGAACGTGTGGGTTAGAAATTTCAGGGTACGCCCTGCTTTCTGATTCCAGCTTGCATGAGTGCAAAGTTGCCATCCCGTGGCCGTTTCAGATAATGCGCTCTAATTGCTAATCTTTCCCCTTGATGTATCTGAATTAGATGTCTAAATTCTCGATAAATATTTGCATTTACAGCTTTGCTCGTGCGAATATTATTACAACAAACAAAAGAATGTTCCCTGCCTTTGACTGTTTACATTTACTTTGAGTTTGTTTCAAACATGATTTGAATTAAAATGTAATTGTTAATAGTGGAAATCTAGATGTGTCAGGTCAACTACGGTTTGACCCACTTAGCAGGTAAGCCATCTAGTGGCAGTCTCCTGTTAAATTGACTAACAGACCTCTGTCTTTTCCATTCTGTTTGAATTGCATGTCCAATTTTACCCTTTTTGATTAATCTCACCCTGTTTGATTAATTTCATGATTTCATAATTTCATTAATGATAACTTACAAGCTGTCAATGATTATTATAGGATATTATTCAGATTTTCCTTTTAATTCATACATGCTTATTTTAAATTTTGATTTAAACCAGTTTTGAATTTTTAATTTGAATCAAGTTTTCTGCTCAGCAGGTTAAAGACAGAGAAGCAGTACTCCCCCCCCCCCCCCCCCCCTTGTGGTGAAAACCAGCTACTCCTTCTCCCTTGTTTCATTCCTGTCTTTTAATTTGATGTTTATTATTTTTCTTCTCTCTTTTGACTTAGGTTATTTTGATAATTACCATTATTATCATAATTCCTTTGTTTTGTTCTATTATTATTAGGTAAAGCTGTTACCTCTCCTCTCTACATATATAGTTACTCAATTGATGTTAAACAAACCAAACCTTAATTAACTTTAAGTTTCCTTTGTTCATCCTTTGTGTATTTGATTGTAGAACTCCCTCGGTGATTGGACAGTCATCTCAGGTTTCCAGTGAGCAAGGCTGCCCGACCGGTGTTACCGATACTGGCTGCAAGTGAAACTCGGTTCCTCTTGTCTCAAGAGACATCAGCAATTTTGGCACTCCAAAGGTTGTGCTAAAAGTCACAAGCCGTTCGAGACGGCGCCACGCAAGAGTTACGGAGGACCGGGGACACTGCGGTTTAGTGTTTGGGGAGCACCGGGGAGGTTGACCAAGCCACTGGTTCCCACCTGAATGACTTCAATTCAACCAGGTGAACCAAAAGTGATAAAACCTATCCACTTATTATAAGCCACAGAATATTAGATATTCCCCCGGATATATTTTAAGTGTTCTGACCCTTTTGCTTCTTTAAGCCACACCATATTTCTAGGTTTCCTACCCAGATAGCCCACTCACCTGTTGGCCCTATCTTAAAACCTAGCAGTAGGCTTAGGCCTCCTTATTCCCACTAACACATTGTGTTTCTATTGTTTCATCTCATTTCAAGTGTTGTGTTTCACTTTGATCTTTTTCTACCCTCTGTTCTGTTGTGATTTGTTTCTTTCATTTCACATAGAGACAGTAACCTGGGAGCCACCAACAGCCGGTGTCATCACACGACCCGCTAGGCTACTGCCTGTCAAATCTCCATTTCAGGTCCTTCGTTGACCCAAGTTAATTGGCTACTTAACTGTCTGACTGTTTGCATCAGTCAGCCCCAAAATTCTCATAAACGGCACAGCCCATATGAATATAGCTCGTTAAATGTAGAACGAACTTGCATTGGTCTTTTTGTGTGTGTGTGCTGTGCTTCTCTCGCCGACAGAGAATCAGGATGTTCCAGGCATCCAGTCCAGCAGTCCACGGGGCCACCTCTCGACATGGTTGAAAGCAGTGACGACCCCCTTCCTGCCCAAGGACGCCAGTAACCTGCAGCACCCAGAGCAACTAGACACCGAGCTAGATGAACTGATGGCACGCGATCCAAACCAAAGCGACTACTACAGAGAACTCGCCAGGATCTTTGGAAGCCTAGTTCATATTCTCGTCGCCCAGGCACGGCTCAGTGAACGGAGCAACATCGCGGAGGAGGCCTGAAGGACCAGGCCCCAACCCAGAGTCATCTTGATCAGCTCCTCCTCGAGACCCAGAAACAGAGCGAGAAAGAGGACGACACAGATCCAGATCTACAGAAAGGAGTTGAAAGGCTTCACAATGCCCTGAAAGATCTTCGCCTTGACACAGATCAAAGAGAACAGCTGGAGAGTGAAGCCAGAAAAGAACTCAACAAAAAACTCCAGCAAGGCGACGCTCTCCTAAAAAGAGCAGAGACTGAACTGAAAGAAAGAGACTATAAAACCTGGGCCTGCAAAATACACTTGCAAGTGGCCCGAGCTAAATTCAACAAGCTTATTCTGCAGAGAGACAAGCTCCAAGATGAACTTTACACTGTTCACACAGAACTGAGACAATTTCACAGATTACAGAGTGGCTGCATCGTAGAAACGCACACCACAAAATTTCTCCCGGGCCGCCACTCCAACCCTTTCAGCCAAGAACCCAGAGCTGGAAAAGGGGGTGTAAGCTCACTTCTAAGGAAATCACCAGCCAGCTTACAAGAACATCTGTCAACAACGGAGGGAAGAGAACCCTTCCAGAGAACGCATGTCACTAAATCCTGCACTGCTCACAGAGAACTTCACAAGCTAGCCAGAAGCATCTCTACATTCAATCCAGATCCTGCAGGAGGACATGACATGCATGCTTCTTTACAAGCCATTGATTTTCATTTGCAAACTGTCGCCAACGTGACAGATGTGAACACATTGTACCTGTTAAAAATCACGTCCACCCGTGATGTGCATTGCTTTCTGGATCGTCAACCAGAGACTGTCAAAGCGTACTACCAGCAACTGCTACAGACTTTGATTCTTGAATTCTCTGATCCAAACTCAGACCATGGGCTCCTTATTGCTATGGACCTCAAACAGGGCCGATTTGAAAACCCACAGACTTTCTGTAGTCAGCTACGAAACACCTACTTCGGAGCATGCAACGAACCAGGTATGGAACAGAATGTCAACTTAAAAACTTTGTTCCTCCCAAACCTACATGCCAGTTGGAGTTTTCATCTCAGAGTCCCAGCGTGTCCCCGTAACAGGACTACACAAGAGTTACGGAACTTAGCCCACAAAGCTTGCACCAAGCAAAAGACTATTTGTGAAAAGACTGTGAAAAAACCCAAAGTCTCTGTCTCTGAGCACTGCTTGGAGTTAACCCTAGATGGCGCCCTACAACACCACAGTCACAGACATTTTTACAGAGAGTCAATACCATTCCAAGCCAGCAGAGGGCAACACAGTGCAGCCACGTCTGAGACAGCAGAGATCCTGAGGGTGCTGAAAGATCTTCTTCACATGAAAACTCGCAAGGAAGATGAGCCAAGCACCCAGAACACTGCCCGTCATCTACAAACCACAGAGCTAACTGTTACAGCACAAAGTGACAACAACACCCAAGCTCCACAGTCAACAGCTGCACACCCCGAACGAGACAGCACAGGTCCTCACACCAGGTACCACAAACACAAGGTACCAGAAAATGCTGTTTTGACTACCTGCCTTCGCAGCGAGCTACACAAGACCGGTCCTCACCACCCACCGATCGTCACACCTGCCCTGATGCCAACATTCCTGGGCAGCCTTGTCAAAAAGGGGGTGGGCCGAAAAGGAGTCAACAGGGAAGACCTGATCGACACAGGATTAAACCTGACGGTGATCTCATCTCACCTTTTCAAAAGACTCCAATTTGAAGCTAAGAGACAAGATCGAACTCTTACACCTCAAACTTATGAACTGAATGTACAGGTGTACAGACAGGATGACATCCAGTTTGAACAGGTTGTTTCCATTCACCTGACATTCGTTCCGATGAGTCTAATACATCCCATGTATGTCCCACCAATGAACACTCATACATTGCTCATCGACAAAGACCTGCTAGAACACTTTGACCCTTTTCTGAACTTCAAACAGCTAAAAGACTTTGCTCAAGTGCGAGAACCTTTTTCTCTCCAGCCACACAGGTTGCTAGAGCCAGACTGTCAGGTCGCAGAGGTCACGGGAACTCCCACAGAGCCAGACGGTCAGGTCACAGAGGTCACGGGAACCCCAGCAGCCAGCCATGAGTACAACGCCCTAACGACAGGCCCAAGTTCAAGCCTCTGTACCTTAGTCAACAAACAGGGTACGGTGGTACCAGCTTACACCAAAGGGGTCGCTGTTCGGCTCAACCTGCAATGGGGTCAAACCTTACACCACACGCTGGGTTTCTTCCAATCCTAACCTGAATGTGTGGAACTCGGACTCACACTTGCAAACAACAAGCATGTCAAACACCAACACCTGTTCCAGCAAGGTGATAACATCACAAAAACACACAATGTGATCGGGTACTGGAAGAAGGTAAAAGGACACTCGAAGTTACCAAGTCTAGACGAGGACTTTAAAGATCACACTGACACCCTTGCCAAAACTGGCACACTAAACAACATTCTGTGGTCACTCCCAACCCACCCACCCACATTCAAGGTTGAAGTGATTACACACAGCATAAGAACTTTACTAGCTAAACTGCCTACCTCAGAATCGCTTACGCTGGCTCCGTTGTCTACACAGACCAACATAGCGGACATGCGGGCTTCTGAAACCTTGATAATGACTTTGCTTTACCACCTCTCAGACCCCTCCATCCACCCTGGCAACCAGTCTACAGTCACTGACAACCAAAGCCCCAGACCACTGCATGATACACAAACCATGCTGCGTGCACAGAACAATATTGTGGGTTGTGCACCGTCTGACATCACAATGCCAGGGCTTGTAATGCCACGGAGCAAAAGGGGGATAATGCCAATATATTTCCATGACGCAGCATGTGCTGCACCACGCAGCACCAGAGCCACTGACAAAACACTGAAGCAATTGTCATGCCAGCAGCAAGATGTGGCAAAACATGGGCGAGGGCAAGCTAAACCCAGTCGCCCCCCACTAAGCAAAGAGGCTGCCCTGTCCAACCAAAGACAGCCCTCGTTTGTTTCTTTCTCTCTCTCTCTCCCTATTATCTGTACCAGGATGCTGCTGTGGTTTGCCGTGCCGTGCTGTCAGCCAAAGAGAGGACAGCTGCTACCGAGAAAACCGCTGAGACTCCTGACCACCGATGACAGGGCACACTACCCCAGCACTGTAACCAAATACAGCTGTACAAGGTTCCGATGGAGAGAGGACTCCCTCACTCACAACGAGGCTGATGTCAAACACATGTTCAGCCAACATGAGAAAGTGACGGTTACACAAATGGAGTTAGGTGGACACCACCACCGCTCCAAACCGTTCCCGGGAGCTTTGCTTAGAGCCGCTGCTGCCGCCAGAGTGTTTAACATTGTTATGTCCAGTGTCAATGCAGCGAACCAGACTGTAAACTCCTTGAAACCACTGTTTACTGTCTTCCAGAAGGACTTTACCCAGACTCAGCTGTTTACAGCATTAACAACAGACATGCTGTGGGAGGTTAGCTCCTCCAATGACAGCCTAACCACGAGTAAAACCCCACCGTACATGATACCTTTAAGCCTTGTGTTAACTGTGCTGTCTTACGCCATCACCATGCCAGCTGACCTGCTACAAATACACCTGGCCAACTCTCTGGATAGCGCCTTCCTACGGCACGTAAACCCCAAACAGAGAGAAGTGAACGTGCTCCTGAACCAACTCATCAGCGAGTCAAGCCAAGTCTACAGACCTAAAGACATTGTCAGTGTCAGGATGTGGAAGAGCAACACCCACACCAAAACACACATTCCAAATGTGGTGGCCTACCACGACAGCGACACACAGCTGTACCTGGCCCCAAACATGCACATGTGTACTTTAACCAAAGACATTCATTATCTCTGCCTTAGCAAACCCTTCCTCAGACACAACTCTGAAGGAATCTGCGAGCTGCAACCCTGGGTCAGCGATACGCGCTGCCCTGCCGAAGCCAAGCCTCGTACACAAGTCACAGAAACGCAAGCAGAGAGTGCGGGTAACAGATGGCTCGTCAACACTCCTGTGCACTCAGCTACGCTGACCTACGACCAGCATGACACTGCCACCCGTGCCAACCTGCTTGACCAAGTACTGAAAGGTACCACCCAACACATTGACATTACTCCTGTCGACACAGCCCTCCAAGCACAGCCTCGACAGCCCGTTCTGAACCAGTCATCTGCGGTCCGAGCCTGGACTGCTCCCGACACTGCACGGTGCATCTCCACCGTCATTGGTCCCGCCCTGACTCTTGGCGTGACCTTCATCCTATACAGGATACTCAACGGATGCAAACCTCTACAGCCAAACTCATGACAACTGTGGCTGGAGGTCTCCGATGGAATCCCCGGAAAAGGGACGCAAAGTCAAAGACAATACCGAACCTCACCAAGCTTGATCCTCAGCTTCAGGAACCACCTGTCATCATGACCCACCTGCTGCATGACCATCACGATTCACCTGTCATCTGCCCATCCTGATGATTGCCGTCCGATGATGTCCACACAGGGACTTCATCTGACGAAAGGGGGAAGTGTGTAACGGATATGCAGATCATCGATTCATGTGTTTAATTCAGATTTTCCAAATGAAACTCTTTTTGCACCAAGTGCCTGGCCTGGCGCCAGCCTGGCTGGACTTAAATTATTTACGATGCCCATGCGAGCTTCAAAGAAGAAATGAAAACCCCCAACCCAAATTCCTCCAACACACTGGAGACAAAGGAAACCTTTCGTATAAGTTCCTTACTTTCATTTTATTATTAATATGTATTTTAATTATGTTTATGGATTGCATAAAATGGTTAATCCTTGTTATGTGAAGAGTATAAATTGCAAGCTCATACTTTAGGAAATGTCTCTCCTCACTTTAACTTTAGCCACGTTTCTGCAACCCCCATCTTTGCAGGTCGTAAAACTTTACGACCACCCTGGACACTGGAGAGGAGAGAAGCCAAATCTTCTCCCCAATGCATTCTATGGAATGAATTCGTTACCTGTTAGTTTTTATGTTTTATAAATGTATTACGTATTCCCTTTTGGTACATTTAGATGTTTCCCAACATCTGCAGTGTTATCATGTGTTAAGCAAATCTTTAAATATGTGTAATTCTACATTTGAATGTAACTTCATGTTTTGATCACATATACCTATTATGTTTAGTCTTGTTCTAATCGTCATGCTCTGACAGACCCATTTATCTAGAGCAAAGTAATGAAAATGTATGTAATCTGAATTACAAACTTGCTAGAATAATCCCTGGAATTTGGACAAGCCCTAGATCTCCAGGGGGTTGTCTTCACAGAGACAAAGGAACTTTTCCCTCCGCTTCAGATCGCGGACTTTCATTGGCTGTTTACGCGAAAAAGGGGCGTGAACCATTTCAAGCCATAAGAACGACCGAACAAGGTCCGCCCTGGCTCTTCTTGCTCTTCTTCTCGTTCTTGGTTCTCGGACACGCTGCTCTCCTGTGCGACCCTCCGCGCGGCCTCGCGCCGCGCTCATAGCGCAAGCCCCCCCCCTCAGCACAGGGGCTGAGAGAAAAAGCCATTTTAATGGCTCCTTTAGAAGCTTTCGTTTTTGTTGTTTCTTTTCTTTTCTTTACTAAGTTTATTCAACTATTCGCCTCTCCACGCAAGGAAGACGAATTCTGGAACATTGTTTGTTGAACCTTTCAAATACCGCGCGAGGACAGAACAAAGGACCACGTGCTCCACGCTCACGCCAAGATCAAGGGCAGCGTGCACGCGCGTCACATGGCCTCCGGCACACGCCACGCACATTTGGACATTTTGCAAGTATCACTTTCTCTATGGAGATTTAAATGCTGCTTTAAATTGTTGCTATGATCTGATTTGTTGTTGGCTTCCAAAAGTTACTGACTATGATTTTCATACCTGAGCTCCTTATGTGATCTCATTCTATTTTCTCTCTCTCTCTCCCTCTCTCTCTCTCTTTTATTTGGATTCGTTATGTCTTGTATAAAGCTTACTGTTTGTATTGTCGTACGCATATTTACTCTGTGTGATTTGTAGTTTGATGTATTACTACTTTAATTATTAAAAACCCATATACTGACGATTGGCTTGGACTCCACCCTACTCACATTACGAGTCACTGAGATGTCTGATCTATAGCTACAAGCTTTAAATTTAGAAACTAAATTTATCATAAGGATAGGATAATGTTTTCATGGCCAGAGAATATTTTTCCTTGAATTATAAGGCGTGATAACTTTATTGAAAATTGATAGGTCAACAGTGGTCTGCTGGACAAACCGCAGTTTGATTTGCAGTAATTTACAGTAAGAGCTATCACAACAATTGATATGAAGAATGGAATATTGACATATTAATGAGTAAATTACAATGCCCTGTAATTATTTATTGATATAGGCAAATTGAGCTATTTTTCATAATCAATCAAATTTAATGTAACTGTCATCTGAGATCTAAATTAATCATATTCCTGATTAATTATTCAAATTACCTATATATCATTTGAGTTAATTATTCTGTAAAACTCATTGTTGCTACATATGCATTATATTACTTTAGCTAATTATATGTAAGTGTGAACTCGTGAACATTACATTATTATAAAATTCCCTTAATCATCCATCAAAATGAGAAAAACCAAAGAATATATTTCTGATGTGCAGCAAAAGATAATTGAGCTTCACAAATTAGTGAAGTGGCTTTAAGAAAAGAGCTAGAGCAGTGAAAATTCCCATTTCCAGCATCAGGGCAATAATTAAGAATTTCAAATCAACAGAAAAATGTTACAAAACTGCCTGGAAGAGGATGTGTGTCTGTATCGTCCTAATGCATGGTGAGAAGGAGAGTTTGAGTGGCTAAAGACTCTCCAAGGATCACAGCTGGAGAATTGCAGAAAATAGTTGAGTCTCGGGTTCAGAAAACCTTTAAAAAAATTGTCAAACAGAACCTACAACACCACATGTTGTTTGGGAGGGTTTCCAGAAAAATTCTCCTAGCTCATCCAAAAACAAAGTAAAGCATATTCAGTTATCAGACACGACTGGAAATCAAATGGGACTGGCTTTCAATGGTGAGATGAAACTAAAAATGAGCTTTTTAGCAGCAAACACTCAAGATGGGTTTGGTGACAGAGATAAAAAATACCCCATGTGTACGATGAAATATACTGCTGTATTTTTAACGTTGTGGGCCTAAATTTCTGCTGGAGGTCCTGGACATCTTGTTTAGAGACATGACATCATGGATTCTATCAAATACCAACAGATAAAAAATCAGTAAGTGACTGTGTAATAATAAAATCTCCATATTCATCGGGAAGAAGGAGGCGGGAACCGCCGGACAATCAACTGACATTTTAATGATTCAAAATAAACACAAAACAGCGCACCAGCCCCTCACGGACGACTGGTGCGTGCAAATAAAAACCAAAACATAAAATATAGCCCAGGCTTGGTCCTCTCTCGTCCTTCACGGTCGTCGCTCCAGTTTTATATCCTTCCATCTCCTACGTGGGACTCGAGACCGGTGGTGGGTCGCAGGTGTAGCTCATCTCCAATCACTACACCTGGCCTCACTCCTCGTTCCCACGTCTCTCGGCCCCGCCCCACTCGTCACAGACTGACTCTGTTAGAAATCTTATAATGGACCATATTTGGATCTTCCAACAGTACAATAATCCAAACACAAACCTCAAAAACAACACAGAAATGGGTTACTGAGCACAAAACCAAGCTTCTGTTATGGCCATTCCAGTCCTCTGACCTGAACCCTATAGAAAATGAGAGGAGTGAACTGAAGAGAAGAAGCACCAACATGGAGCTGGGAATCTAAAGGGTCTGGAGTGATTCTGGATGAAGGAATTGTCTCTGATCTCTTGTCAGGTGATCTCTAACCTTATCAGGCATTATAGGAGAAAATTTTAAGCTGTTAAACTGGCAAATGGAGGTTTCAAAAAGTATTGAATAAAAGGGTGTCCTAAATTGTGGCCAATGTGTATTAGAGAAAAACATTTATTTCATAATGATATTTCCCCCCATTTTAAATTCTTATTATTTAATATTATTTATTATTTAAAATTATTTATTTATTATTTACAAACAGTAAGTCTTTGAGAAGGGGTTTATCAAGCTAGGTGGTGCATTAGAAAAGGGGCTCATCTCCTGTTTCCAAAATGCATCACAAAGTGCTTGAAAAAGCTGTAAACTAATTCCACATTGCACAAGGTGCAAACAACCTTACGCCTGTTTCACATATACTCACCGGCGGCGCCGGGGGGGGGGGGGGGTCCTGGGGGGTCTCAAGACCCTGCCAAAAAACGCCTTGATCCCCCATTTGACCCCCCCACCCTCTTCGTGATTATATACATATATATCCGGGATAAATATATATAAAAATATATCTTTAAACTACGCAGAATAATAATAAATAATTATTATTTCGACATTTATTCGTACACTGAACCGAGAACCGTTTCTGTCAGACGCGTCTGATTCGAGAACCGAGGAGCTGATGATACTGCGCATTTGTGATTCAGTCAAAGAGTATAGAAGTAACAAGAGGCGAAACTCCATTGCAGTTTTGACAACAATCGCTAGATGGCGCTGCTATCACGCTGCCGCCATTTTGGACTGAACCAACGGCTTTACCGTTGGCAGAACTACCGTATACACTGCAGCATTAACATTATGTCTGTAAGGCAAGGCAAGGCAAGGCAAGTTTATTTATATAGCACATTTCGTACACAATGGTAATTCAAAGTGCTTTACATAAAAGAAAGTAAAATAATCATGAAGAAAAATAATAACAAAAATAAAACAAGCAATTTTAAAACTTTTAGAACATTTAAAAACCGTTAGAAAATGGTTTTACGTAAAAAAATAAAATAAAATAAACAGTGAAAATATAGTGCAATCAATTTGGACATTGCACAGTGCTCATTCAATAAATGCCCCGCTAAACAGATGAGTTTTGAGTCTAGATTTAAATGTGACTAGTGTTTTAACACATCTGATCTCTTCTGGAAGCTGATTGCAACTGCGGGCAGTATAGGTGCTGTAACGTTAATGTAAGCTATCCCGATACTATGGAGTGAGAATCATGCCAAAACCTCACACACAAAATGTGTTTTACTCACACCCAATGATTCACAAACAAACTCAGTGTGGTTTGCAAATACAAAACATCACTCACAAACTAATGCATTTTGTTCTGCAAATAAAAAACGTAGCTATCAAACAAATACAGTACGTTTTACGTGAACAAAGAAACGTATGCCTTCAATGACAAAAATATCTTCCAAGTACAAACTAAAATCTTTCAAATACAAAACAAAATCCTTCAAATACAAAACAAAATCCTTCAAGTACAAAACAAAATTCTACAAGTATGAAAAACTGTCACGTGACTTTTGGCACAAATTTTCCGCCTTGCTGATCCAAACACAAATGTCTTCAAATCCACACACATGCTAGTAAACTGTCATGTAATTCGCACTCCACAACAGCAGCTTGTTAGCGACTAGCTCGGCGCCGCCACCGACATGGAAACAGGAGAGAAGCAGAAACGCTAGCGTGAGGGGCGTTTTGAACACAATGAGCGGCTGACAGGTGAGTTTGCAGTCATTGCTGGTGAAAAATCAGCCTGAAGGGGTTGTTATTCGCTATAACAACCGCCTCGCTATACACGATCCCACTTATTACATTGCTACCTACAAAATAAATAAATAATTTGACAAAATTTATTGATTTTAAAAACGATTGTATTGCTTCCACTAAAGAAAATAGTCCGTTCCGCGTCCATATCAACGGTCTGTTTTTCATGGCAAGGGTGTGTTTAGACCTCCAAATCAACCCTGGTCTTCTCCTGCTAGTGTCTAATAGAATATAGAGGCTTTATTCCATGTCAAATCAGTCAGAATCCAGGAAAGTGGTTGCAGCAACATCTCAGATGAAGAGTTTTTCTATATTATATTTGGGTCCCAAAACCAAGGCCTGTAAAATTATTCATATTTTTTGTCAGTCCTTGAGATTGTCATGTTTAGTATCTATGGAAATAAATGTAAAAATATCAATGTCAATAAAAAATGCATAATATACCTGACATCAAAGTGCAGTGTGAAGCATATGTAGAACAAATGTAGCCTGTCATTTGTTTACATTGCAAAGGTGTTCGATTTTAGGCAACAACAACTACAACAGAAATAATATTATGAATCACTATATTCCAGTTTATCATTTTTTTATGTTTTGTATCAATATTTAATAGGGGTGCTCCGATCACGATCGGCCGATCGTTAATTCGCATCTCATCAGTAAAGCCGGTTCTCTAATCAGCTGTAAATTCCATCAGGTGCATGATTTCACATAGAGCAGATGTTACTACACAGAGCCGTTGTTAATAGAGAAGATGCGCAAATCCACTTCATTTTCAGCGTTTTTGGCGCATCTTCTCAGTTAACAACGGCTCTGTGTAGTAACAGCTGCTCTAACCGCTGATTAGAGAACCGGCTTTACTGACGAGATGCGCATAACGATCAGCCGATCGAGATCGGTGCACCCCTAATATTTAAGGTGGACTTATTGATTAGGTGCAAGAGTAGTAGTGATGGTTAAAATAATAGATTAATGCTGAAATAGTAAATTGAGCCTTGTTCCTAGATGGACAGAGAGTGGAAAGAAATAAATCAAATGAGGAGATGGAGAAAGAGGAAGAAAAAGAGGGAAATGTAGAGGCACAAGTGATAGAAAGAGAGCATGGAACTGCAAGCCAGGAGGCTGGTGAGAAAGAGGAAAATGTAGAGGCACACGTGTTTTCTATAGTTTTTACTATAGCAACTGTTCTTAATTATTCTATTATTTATAATTTCTAGAAGAAAAAGCCATCAGGTTGGGACAATTTAAGACATTTCAGTTTCTATTCCCAGAGCTATTATTATTTTAAACTTAAAATTGTCTTCTCTATTGTTTCTTTTTCAAAACTGCATCAAAGCATTTGCTGCTGTATGTGGCGAGTGGGGCGGGGCCGAGAGGCGTGGGAACGAGGAGTGAGGCCAGGTGTAGTGATTGGAGATGAGCTACACCTGAGCCCCACCGCTAGTATCGAGTCCCACGTAGGAGATGGAAGGATATAAAACTGGAGCGACGACCGTGAAGGACGAGAGAGGACCAGGCCTGGGACGTTATTTTATGTTTTGGCTTTTATTTGTGCGCGTCAGTCGCCGTGAGGGGCTGACGCGCCGTTTTGTGTTTATTTTTGAATATTAAAGTTTCATTTTGATTGTGCGCCGGTTCCCGCCTCCTTCTTCCCGATGAATATGGAGATTTGCATATTATTACAGTGGTGCCGAAGCCCGGGAGAAGGAGGGACGCGCTGCTGAAGATCCCTCGCCACTGTGGTGAATCCGCGGTGCCCTCGAGCAGGCGAGGTATGTGCCGCCAGGGACGCTCGAGGCGGTGGGCTGGAGCGAGTTGCCGGGGACGGGCGAGCTCGCTGCCGACCGCCCACGACAAGGAGGGGCGGCTGCCGTCCGTGAGGGAGCGGAGGAGTCGGCGGAATCCGGAGGGGCAGGGAACGGGGGACTCCTGCCGCTGCCCAAAATCGGAGGAGCCATCGCCGTCCATCGGGCGTGAGGGGCTGACGCGCCGTTTTGTGTTTATTTTTGAATATTAAAGTTTCATTTTGATTGTGCGCCGGTTCCCGCCTCCTTCTTCCCGATGTATATGGACTGCATATCGTTACACTGTATCAATACATAACCAACCATATCTACACGTGAATCAGCAAGGAATGCAATAAAATATATTGCTGTATTGATATTTTGAAAAGCACCATTTAAAGCCTTGTTCCATGTGCCCCTTTTATACTTTGAGAACCTGCCCCTCCAAAGGTCTCTCCACGGCCCTGTTCAGAGGGAGTTTCAGCCACGTTAAAAAAGTTAGCCGCTTAAGTCATTTGTGGATTATTGGTCATATTAAGTTTGAGCATATTGTTTGCACACTGCAATTGATTAATTAATTCAATCAATCAATCAATCAATCAATCAATCAATCAATCACCTTTATTTATATAGTGCTTTAAACAAAATACATTGCGTCAAAGCACTGAACAACATTCATTTGGAAAACAGTGTCTCAATAATGCAAAATGATAGTTAAAGGCAGTTCATCATTGAATTCAGCTATGTCATCTCTGTTCAGTTTAAATAGTGTCTGTGCATTTATTTGCAATCAAGTCAACGATATCGCTGTAGATGAAGTGACCCCAACTAAACAAGCCAGAGGCGACAGCGGCAAGGAACCGAAACTCCATCGGTGACAGAATGGAGAAAAAAACCTTGGGAGAAACCAGGCTCAGTTGGGGGGCCAGTTCTCCTCTGACCAGACGAAACCAGTAGTTCAATTCCAGGCTGCAGCAAAGTCAGATTGTGCAGAAGAATCATCTGTTTCCTGTGGTCTTGTCCTGGTGCTCCTCTGAGACAAGGTCTTTACATGGGATCTGTATCTGGGGCTCTAGTTGTCCTGGTCTCCGCTGTCTTTCAGGGAAGTAGAGGTCCTTTCTAGGAGCTGATCCACCATCTGGTCTGGATACGTACTGGATCTGGGCGACTGCAGTGACCCTCTGATCTGGATACGGACTGGATCTGGTGGCTACGGTGACCTCGGAATAAGACAGAAACAGAAAAATATTAGCGTAGATGCCATTCTTCTAATGATGTAGAAAGTACGGTGTTATGTGAAGTGTTTCCGGTTCCAGTTTACCTAATTAATGCAGCCTAAAAATCCTTTAACGGATTTGGATATTAAAAGCATATTAGTATGTTATGTGTATGCCAGGTTAAAGAGATGGGTCTTTAATCTAGATTTAAACTGCAAGAGTGTGTCTGCCTCCCGAACAATGTTAGGTAGGTTATTCCAGAGTTTAGGCGCCAAATAGGAAAAGGATCTGCCGCCCGCAGTTGATTTTGATATTCTAGGTATTATCAAATTGCCTGAGTTTTGAGAACGTAGCGGACGTAGAAGAGAGAATAAAGGGTGGGTTGTCTCCGACAATTTGATTGATGAGGGTCATAAAAGCCATCTGTTCTGGACACCTGTTTGTACACCCCCTCCCCTCGCTGTACACCCCGGTGACCTAGATATGAACTTATGAACCTAAGATGAACTTACGAACCTAAGAAGGAATTTCGGTGAGGGAGGGTGAAAATGTGTTGGTATCTATGTGCTTTTTTGTTAAACTCTGAAAAGGGTCAAATCATGAAAATGGTATAAGGGGATTTTTTATTAAGGTTTTAAGTACACTGTGCATTTCAAGAAAAAGCTTATAAACACATACGAGGTGGAAACGATGTAATGATTGTTTTCGTAGTTGGAAAAGTGTAAAACGTTGTTAAAGTTGTATCAAATTTAAGAAAACTATTGGTTATTTATCTAAAACAACTAAACAAGTCAAAACTATCAGATGTGTTTTCGTTAAGCAACACGTGAAAAGATGTGAGAGCTTGTAAAAATTTAAAAAGGTGTTTTGTTACCAGCTAGAAAAGAAAGCATTTAGCATTTGTACCTTACCTCAAACTAAAAAAGAAACGAATGTAAAGCGACGATACAAACCAGAAAACTTGGCGTTTGTCATAATGTGAGAAAAAGTTAAAACAAAAGAAAAAAGATGGAAGGCATTACGCGATCTAAAATAAAATCCATCAGACAAGAAAACTTGTCAAATCTATGTTGTACTTTACCACTAACCACCATTTTAAAAATCTAGACTGTTAGTGACAGAGAGTTAGACGAAAGAAAAAAAGATCTCACAGCAAAGTGTCAAGGCATCTCCGTTGAGCGATCCTGACAGCATCGCAGACACACTTAGAATGAGGCTCGGGGAATGCTCCGGAAAAAAACCACGCCTCCAGCGCTAGAGACTGCCCCGCTGTAGACTGATAACAGCATCAAATAGATTTAAATGTTAAAATAATTAAACTAAGTAGTTTTTAATAAATAGACATCAATCCTTAATTAGTGAAAACTTTATATCCGTTTAAACATAAGATCAATTTGTAATTTTAAATGATGTAGCTTTATGTGATTTTTATTTACTTTTAGTCTTAAAAAATACAAAATAAAAAAAATAATAATAAAAACAGCATTGAAAAAGCATTATTTGTTTTTTAATGTATTAAGTTAATTACTCTAATCTACGACTAGTCTAAATTTAGACTATTGCCGTCGATATATCTTTTATTTTTGTCAAGCTTAATTTCTCAAGCTATGACAATTAACACACAAACACACTTTCCATCTGGCCAGTTTGTAAGTTTGTGTTGTGTTATCTAGTAAAAAAACAGACATATGTAGTTAAAAGTAGTCGGTTTAACAATATGGCAGGAAAGAGATGTCATCTCAACATCAAAACGTGACCGGGTCGGGCATCTGGTGTCTGTGTGATTACTGGTACCTGCATATTAGTAAGACATCGAACGCCTGTAAAAACATCGTTTTTGGGGGTTTGCAACTCAACTGTAATCTAATTAGTTTTCCGGGGGTTCTGGTGTTGTAAATGTGCGCTACAGGTCAACTAAAGTTAAAAAAATTGTACGTACTCAATGATCAAAGGGGCGACAATTTAAACTTTATGGCTTAGGCCTGTGATCGTGAGGTTTCATCTGACAGTTAATTTACTGGTCAAATGGATGTGAAATCTTTTAACAAGTCAGACCATATAGGAATATGTAGTTTAATTCGAGTTAATTTAGTTTATTTTAGTTACATTTATAATTTTTATTAACCCCTTGATCTTTCAACCTCAAAATAAATGTACCGAGTAAGCAAACAAGTACACAAACACAACCATACAATCATAAACACACACACACACACACACACTTTCCTTCTGCCGAGTTTGTGTCGTGTTATCTAGTAATTAAACCATACATATGTAGTTAAAAGTATCACCCATTTAACAATATGACAGGTAAGAAATATCTCGTCTCAGATTGAAACGTGACAAACTTAGTAGTGATTCTTTAAATCCTGTTTATCAACTCTTTGAGATACTTAATCATTGAAACATTTCTATAGTCACATATTTATTTAACATTTTCTAAAATGAGATCTGGTTTATTTCTATATTAAGTGTAAGTAAGTTGTATTTTTTCGTTGTCATATCTTTTACATTTTATTAAAATAGGTTCAACTGATTCAGGAAGATCACATTTAACACAAAGTCCAGACACATGTTTTTCCTCTTATAAATAATGACTGATTAAGTGCAATGTGTCCAATTCTATGGCGAGAGCTTCCTTTCTATCCCCAAAATTCTCCTTTCATTAAATTTGATGTCTGACATTTTAATGTTTTTATCTGATCCACTACCTTCTATTCCTATATGTGCAGGTATCTATACAAAATAAATATTTGTTTTTGGTTGTATTCTGAACAAACTCTGTAAAATGAATGACAAATTGTCTTGTTGAAGATTCGCCACACTTTAAACTTGGTAGTACTGCAAATGAGTCTGAACATATGACTACTTTAGGTATATTAATGTGTTCAACCCACTGAAGAGCCAAAAATATGACAATCATTTCTGTAGTATAAACAGACGGATGATTAGATGTTCTTTCAGGTATTCTATATCTACCCACTTGGAACATATGTTTCCTGTTTCAGGATCTTTAGATACATCTATGTATATGAGCTACTTTTCAAACTATATGCTCTTTATTTTTCATCTAAACAAAAGTCCTTGATGTTTTATTTTATTTTAATAAGCCACTCACACTTACTTTAGTAACCTAAATCATTGAATATGTTGTTTATTTTGTCAATATTAACTTCTGGCACAAAATTCTACATTCATACATGTATGTTTTTCAAAATCCTCACGTTTAGTGGCATTTAAAGAGGAATTTGTGATGTATTTGGAGACGTTAAAAGAAATGAAAAGTCTCAAAGCAAGATTTTTGTATTCTTCATTAAAGGACTTTGGTTTTTCTTAATGTGAAAATCTGTTACTCCCCTACTTTTTCGTTCTTTATCTTTTTCTTCAGTGTTGTTTTATTTATTTTACATTTTATTTTGTTTTATAATGTACAGAGTGTGAACGAAAATTAGAGTGTAATCTCAGACCGTATTTGTAAATCTACCAGTAATGTACGCCTTTATGTTTTTAATGTTTAAAGCATCGAATAAAAAAGAAAAAACACCCACTAACACATCCCCCTAACACCTCCCTAATAACGTTGGTCACAAAGGTTTAAATGTATGTTAAAAGAGTTAAACAAAGTAACGTTTTTAATAAAAACACATCAGTTCTTATTTGATGAAAACATTCTACCTGGTTTTAATATTAGACCGATGTTTTTACTTTAAAATTAGGTTAACCTATACCATTTTATTTTCATCTCAACAAAAATTCCTTGTTGGAATTTTTTTTTTTTTTTTCATTTGAATAAGTCACTCACACATACTTTAATAGTCTAAATCCTTGAATACGTCTTTTATTTTGTCAGTATTAACTTCTATCATTGCTATATCGTTGCTATATCAATTAAAACATGCGTTTAGGCATACACAAATCTAACTGGAATAAAATGTTTTGGAATGTCTTTGATTTTCTTGCCAAAGAAACTTTAACAACATTACAGGAGAGGCTAAATATTTCATCTCAAGTAGTGCGTAGAAACGCGTCTGGTGTCTGGAGTCTGATGTCTTTGTGTTTACTGTTACGACCATGTCAGCGAAGATTGTAAAACATCTAAAGGTTTTTGGGGTTTCCAACTCAACTGTTATCTAATTAGTTTTCCGGGGGTTCTGGTGTTGTAAAGGGTCTGCTGCAGGTCAGCTAAAGTTTAAAAATTTTATGTATTCACTTATCAAAGGGGTACAATTTAAACTTTATGGTTTAGGCCTGTGATCGTGAGGTTAGCTAAAAGTTCATTTACTGGTCAAATGGACGTGAAATCTTTTAACAAGTCAGACCATATAGGAATATGTAGTTTAATTCGAGTTAATTTAGTTTATTTTAGTTACATTTATAATTTTTATTAACCCCTAGATCTTTCAACCTCAACATAAATGTACCGAGAATGCAAACAAGTACACAAACACAACCATACAATCATAAACACACACACACACACACACACACACACACACACACACACACACAAATGTAAACATTACAGAAAACATGAACATGAAAACTAAATAAATACTAATATACACTCAAACAAGTACAAAAATACACAAACAAACAAAATAGGTCACAAACACGAACATATCTATATAAGATTGAAAATGAGTTGTCCTAAGTTTTCTTTGAAACCAAAAGTGTTTGTTGGTACAAATGTCTGACAGAAATGTATACAATAGATTAGACGTCCTTTCTCACTTTCCAAATGGTGTTCTTAACCATGATGTTTAAAATAGTTTTAAAAAAGTATAATTTTTTAGCTTTCATGCAGGATTCATGTCAGCACTCAAGTGTTTTAACAAGAGTCCAGAGACAGATGAAAATAGATGTGTGAAGAAAAAAAAAATGTAAGAGATTTTTAAGGATAGACTAAATGGTTTAGATTGTTTAAAACAATTGAGTTTACACATTTCTCTTGAATGTGTGTACGGTAACCGTTGCATACATGAAGCAGAACAAATACATAACTCATAAACACATTGTGGTTAATAAAAAATACTTATTTATCTAGCATAACTTACTTTCTTTTCATAACAATAAACATTCTTACGACTTTAACAACTGCAAACAAACGGTTTGGTTGGAAAATAAAAAAATAAATAAAAACATATTGTGTTTTCTTAGTTAGAATGCTTATAGTTTGTAGTAAAATCACATATATAAGCTAAAAAAAATTTCTTCCAAACCATGCTGCTTTCACACACACACACACACACACACACACACACACACACACACACACACACACATACACACACACACACACACACACCTCTCAAAAAACTGTCAACAAGGACCTTAAGTTTTTGTTATAACGTTTAGCTGTAGCTGAGACCTTGGTGGAATTATTTTACACAGTTTTGGGGAGGTTACTATGAACGTTGTAATAGGTTATAGATCACAAATTACCCCATTTAAAATCTAAAAGTTTAAAAAGTAATGTAACTGATAACATTTGATTACATGTTTTAAGACTTGTAATGTTTTCAACCGTTAATCTTTTGAAACGTGTAAACAGGACAGGGGTTAACATTAGAGTACTCAACAACTAATGACCGTCAGACTTTTCAAATCCTTCATCACTTAAATTAGGATTGTGATCATTTCATTTTAAAGCACAACCACCCGAAATCAGATTTGCTTGGAGATTAAATACATATTTAAAACACAACAAGAAAGTTTAACAGCTATGATACTGTTTTTAAATCAGGTTTTTGCACACCTATGAAGGGAAATGCCATGGCATCTAACAACGGTTGGTAAATCGGTTCAATTTAACAAATAAATATACATCGGCCAAATAGGAAATAAGCATAGGTCTTTAACTCATGAAACATCTGACTCATATTTTAGAGTATTTAAGGTGGTTTATGAAATATATCAATGAAATCTGTAATCTGTAAAAATATTCAGATGTAACATTTTCATAATTAATTATTTTTCTCACTGATTGTAACTGATTACATTTATTTTTAATCAAATGATATAATTTAGCTATATGTAACTAGTTGACCCCCTAACACTGATTATGCGTTCTAACAAGAATAGTTGGTGAAAGAGTTCATTACCCTCTTTAACTTAAAAAATGCGTACAATGTCCACAAACAAGGGTTTGCTCTTAAAACAAGCCCCAGACACCGACTTGGAAGCACCGTAACAAGTATAGCCATTGCAGAAATTTGTTATAGAGATTCAGTAAGTTAAACTCTGGATGCACGATTGACCGACTTACGTTTGCCATATTATTACTTTTTCTAAAGATAAAGACAATTATTTGGTTTCAGGACACACGAATCCTAACGCCCAATGGTTCACAAGATAACATGACAACGGTTGCTCCATTACAGCATAGTCAACCCATTTTAGCCTGTTTTAGCACATGTATATTGTATTATTGTTGAATATAGTCGTTTGGTCTAAATATGTGTTAACAGTTATTTTATTGTTGTTATATGTATTATATGTTCTTGTTTTACAAATTTAATATGTTTACCTAATACCTCATTCAAGTTATGTAGATCTTCAGGTCAGGGAACTACAATACCCATCACACACCTCAGGCTTCAAACATGCCCGTCGTGAATACATACTCATATTGTATGTGGCAACGCTCTAAATCATTGGACATCTGATTAAACGCATACGCAGATAACCTAAATAAAAAGACTCATATTATTTTCTGTGATCTGTTTTAGCGATGCAAAGTTCGATTCACTTCTGAAAAATTATTTATTTGGACAGTTTGGTTCAATGAACCGATTCATAGGGTCCTTAAGTCATTTTCGCAGTTACATAGTACACTTTTTTTTTCTTCTAACAACTGAAGAGTCATTTTTATTTCTGTGAATCATCTAAATAAATGTAATTGTGTGAACACATATTGTTGGTTATTATCTTTTGTTCATTTAAGTTAATTCTGAATCATCTAAATAAAGTTAACTGTGTGAACACACATTAGCGGCTATTGTCTTTTGTTCATTTAAGTTAATTCTGAATCATCTAAAAAAAAAAAAAAAAAAAAAAAGTTAATTGTGTGAACACATATTGGTGGTTATTATCTTTTGTTAATTTAAGTTAGTGATGTTTGTGTTTGCAGTTTTATGCACAGTGTCTCTGTCGTTGTTTAGCTTAAACATCAGTTTTTAGTCAGTTACAAAAGTGTCAGGCATTAAGTTTTTGTATTTTTAATTCACCTAATTATGACAGAGTTACAGGTTTCGGGTGTTTTTGAAAGTGTAAGCGGTGAAAACTTAAATGTGACCGCCGAGTAACGTTAGCTACTCAAACGAAGACAAATTGTGTAAGTGTTCATTAAGATGCAGAAATGAAAATAAGCGTACAAATATTCATAATGACAAGTACAATATAACCTAAAAACACTATAGCCCCCTGCTAAGTATACCTAAAATTTTCTAGAGCGGTGAGATATTTACATTTACTGTACATTTATTCATTTAGCAGACGCTTTTATCCAAAGTGACTTACAGATGAGGACGGTGGAAGCAATCAAAAAACAACAAAAAGAGCAATGATATATAAATGTTTTAACAAGTCTCAGTTAGGTTAACACAGTACACGTACCATGGGATTTTAAATAATATCATAAATAAAAAGAAAACCGATTGAATAAAAAAAGAATAGAGCAAGCTAGTGTTAGAGGTCTTTACACACACACACGCACACACACACACACGCATAAATAGATATAAACCGCAATATTTTTCATAGCGTTACACTTTGAACGATATGTTTCCATGACATTGTTAGCTCTTTCTGTTTGAATCTATTTACAGCAGTTTTCACCATCCTAATTGTAATGGTTTGGTCTTATGCTTAGGGCCTTATACGTTGTATTTTCTAGTTTTTGCTCTCGTGTTAGTGGGTCTCTTTGTTCATACAAATCAATATTTCTGTGGATTTGGGTATTAAAATATTGCTTTAAACATCGTCTTCATTCCAGACGTTTACTTAACATCTTTATATCATCCAAGTTTATATCAGATATAAGATATGTTGATTATTAATTATTATCCAACCTTTTAATCATCAAAATATCACGACTGACTTGAGTGATCATCTTGGGCGGAGCCATCTTGGGCGTGACCAATGTTTATGACTTCCTGATGACAAACCCCCATCGTGTACACCATACAAGGGTTGAGGGTGGCTCACTAAAACCAACAAAGACCGGCTGATAAATGCTACAGTTGCCTGCTGTGAACAACAAACAATACAATAAATCAATAAACCGGAAATTTATCAAGAACTAAAACAGTACTACCGCATTCGGCGACAGTTCTATATCGATTAGGGGCAAAGTTTACGCCTTGGAAAGAATCGAATTCTGAAAAAGTCGTCTGACGCTGCACAACTGACCATGGAGGGTAAATGGAGCGGCGCTGATGAGGTCGAAAAACTGGAGTGCGCTGCGGCAAACACCAGTTTTGTCAAAGACATTATCGACCCTGATTTTAAACTACACTACAGAGGACAGATGATCGGACTGATGCAAAAGATCATCACGGCGGAATGCGACCCAAATCACGATTGTACGGGCGATAGCAAGCGGGAAACAAATCTCAGTAACTAAATGAAACTTGTAAGAACCCTGAAATATACATGGCCTGATTTGACGAGCATATTTTTAACCGGAAGGGACACGGTGCATGTTTCTGCACGTCAAATTCTGGAAGTGATGTCTGAATATGACGATGAGATGGACGTTAATGACGTTCTCTATCTGTGTACATCTATAACAGATCAATGTGTGCTGTTGGCTGCCAAAAATTATGATTCTATGACCTGTGAAATTGTTGCATCGTTGGTTGATTTTATATTGGACCAAAACATGTTAATCTGCAGAGATTTTCTATTCTGGTTAGATTGCCTGTAATGTCATGAGTAGCCTACTATTTGTTTTTAATGACAATTTGATAATTTTCTTCACTACATCGATATATATTCAACAATATAGTGTTGAAATAAAAGATTGATCCACTCCACTCGCTATTCTGTTCTCTGAGTTCAGCAACTTTTTTGTTTGTTAACAATTAACAATAATAATTAATAATCAACATATCTTATATCTGATATAAACTTGGATGATATAAAGATGTTAAGTAAACGTCTGGAATGAAGACGATGTTTAAAGCAATATTTTAATACCCAAATCTACAGAAATATTGATTTGTATGAACAAAGAGACCCACTAACACGAGAGCAAAAACTAGAAAATACAACGTATAAGGCCCTAAGCATAAGACCAAACCATTACAATTAGGATGGTGAAAACTGCTGTAAATAGATTCAAACAGAAAGAGCTAACAATGTCATGGAAACATATCGTTCAAAGTGTAACGCTATGAAAAACATTGCGGTTTATATCTATTTATGAGTGTGTGTGTGTGTGTGTGCGTGTGTGTGTGTAAAGACCTCTAACACTAGCTTGCTCTATTCTTTTTTTATTCAATCGGTTTTCTTTTTATTTATGATATTATTTAAAATCCCATGGTACATGTACTGTGTTAACCTAACTGAGACTTGTTAAAACATTTATATATCATTGCTCTTTTTGTTGTTTTTTGATTGCTTCCACCGTCCTCATCTGTAAGTCACTTTGGATAAAAGCGTCTGCTAAATGAATAAATGTACAGTAAATGTAAATATCTCACCGCTCTAGAAAATTTTAGGTATACTTAGCAGGGGGCTATAGTGTTTTTAGGTTATATTGTACTTGTCATTATGAATATTTGTACGCTTATTTTCATTTCTGCATCTTAATGAACACTTACACAATTTGTCTTCGTTTGAAAGTAAATGAACTTTTAGCTAACCTCACGATCACAGGCCTAAACCATAAAGTTTAAATTGTACCCCTTTGATAAGTGAATACATAAAATTTGTAAACTTTAGCTGACCTGCAGCAGACCCTTTACAACACCAGAACCCCCGGAAAATTAATTAGATAACAGTTGAGTTGGAAACCCCAAAAACCTTTAGATGTTTTACAATCTTCGCTGACATGGTCGTAACAGTAAACACAAAGACATCAGATTCCAGACACCAGACTCGTTTCTACGCACTACTTGAGATGAAATATTTAGCCTCTCCTGTAATGTTGTTAAAGTTTCTTTGGCAAGAAAATCAAAGACATTCCAAAACATTTTTTTCCAGTTAGATTTGTGTATGCCTAAACGCATGTTTTAATTGATATAGCAACGATATAGCAATGATAGAAGTTAATACTGACAAAATAAAAGACGTATTCAAGGATTTAGACTATTAAAGTATGTGTGAGTGACTTATTAAAATGAAATAAAACAAAAACAAATTTCCAACAAGGAATTTTTGTTGAGATGAAAATAAAATGGTATAGGTTAACCTAATTTTAAAGTAAAAACATCGGTCTAATATTAAAACCAGGTAGAATGTTTTCATCAAATAAGAACTGATGTGTTTTTATTAAAAACGTTACTTTGTTTAACTCTTTTAACATACATTTAAACCTTTGTGACCAACGTTATTAGGGAGGTGTTAGGGGGATGTGTTAGTGGGTGTTTTTTCTTTTTTATTCGATGCTTTAAACATTAAAAACATAAAGGCGTACATTACTGGTAGATTTACAAATACGGTCTGAGATTACACTCAATTTTCGTTCACACTCTGTACATTATAAAACAAAATAAAATGTAAAATAAATAAAACAACACTGAAGAAAAAGATAAAGAACGAAAAAGTAGGGGAGTAACAGATTTT
Organism: Carassius gibelio; assembly: GCF_023724105.1. Taxonomy (NCBI): domain Eukaryota; kingdom Metazoa; phylum Chordata; class Actinopteri; order Cypriniformes; family Cyprinidae; genus Carassius; species Carassius gibelio. Next base: position 8,599,948 of record NC_068377.1, on the reverse strand, counting down.
CACATTAAGAAAAACCAAAGTCCTTTAATGAAGAATACAAAAATCTTGCTTTGAGACTTTTCATTTCTTTTAACGTCTCCAAATACATCACAAATTCCTCTTTAAATGCCACTAAACGTGAGGATTTTGAAAAACATACATTTATGAATGTAGAATTTTGTGCCAGAAGTTAATATTGACAAAATAAACAACATATTCAATGATTTAGGTTACTAAAGTAAGTGTGAGTGGCTTATTAAAATAAAATAAAACATCAAGGACTTTTGTTTAGATGAGAAATAAAGAGCATATAGTTTTAAAGTAACTCATATACATAGATGTATCTAAAGATCCTGAAACAGGAAACATATGTTCCAAGTGGGTAGATATAGAATACCTGAAAGAACATCTAATCATCCGTCTGTTTATACTACAGAAATGATTGTCATATTTTTGGCTCTTCAGTGGGTTGAACACATTAATATACCTAAAGTAGTCATATGTTCAGACTCATTTGCAGTACTACCAAGTTTAAAGTGTGGCGAATCTTCAACAAGACAATTTGTCATTCATTTTACAGAGTTTGTTCAGAATACAATCAAAAACAAATATTTATTTTGTATAGATACCTGCACATATAGGAATAGAAGGTAGTGGATCAGATAAAAACATTAAAATGTCAGACATCAAATTTAATGAAAGGAGAATTTTGGGGATAGAAAGGAAGCTCTCGCCATAGAATTGGACACATTGCACTTAATCAGTCATTATTTATAAGAGGAAAAACATGTGTCTGGACTTTGTGTTAAATGTGATCTTCCTGAATCAGTTGAACCTATTTTAATAAAATGTAAAAGATATGACAACGAAAAAATACAACTTACTTACACTTAATATAGAAATAAACCAGATCTCATTTTAGAAAATGTTAAATAAAGATGTGACTATAGAAATGTTTCAATGATTAAGTATCTCAAAGAGTTGATAAACAGGATTTAAAGAATCACTACTAAGTTTGTCACGTTTCAATCTGAGACGAGATATTTCTTACCTGTCATATTGTTAAATGGGTGATACTTTTAACTACATATGTATGGTTTAATTACCAGATAACACGACACAAACTCGGCAGAAGGAAAGTGTGTGTGTGTTTATGATTGTATGGTTGTGTTTGTGTACTTGTTTGCTTACTCTGTACATTTATTTTGAGGTTGAAAGATCAAGGGGTTAATAAAAATTATAAATGTAACTAAAATAAACTAAATTAACTCGAATTAAACTACATATTCCTATATGGTCTGACTTGTTAAAAGATTTCACATCCATTTGACCAGTAAATGAACTGTCAGATGAAACCTCACGATCACAGGCCTAAGCCATAAAGTTTAAATTGTCGCCCCTTTGATCATTGAGTACGTACAATTTTTTAACTTTAGTTGACCTGTAGCGCACATTTACAACACCAGAACCCCCGGAAAACTAATTAGATTACAGTTGAGTTGCAAACCCCCAAAAACGATGTTTTTACAGGCGTTCGATGTCTTACTAATATGCAGGTACCAGTAATCACACAGACACCAGATGCCCGACCCGGTCACGTTTTGATGTTGAGATGACATCTCTTTCCTGCCATATTGTTAAACCGACTACTTTTAAATACATATGTCTGTTTTATTTACTAGATAACACAACACAAACTTACAAACTGGCCAAATGGAAAGTGTGTTTGTGTGTTAATTGTCATAGCTTGAGAAATTAAGCTTGACAAAAATAAAAGATATATCGACGGCAATAGTCTAAATTTAGACTAGTCGTAGATTAGAGTAATTAACTTAATACATTAGAAAACAAATAATGCTTTTTCAATGCTGTTTTTATTATTATTTTTTTTATTTTGTATTTTTTAAGACTAAAAGTAAATAAAAATCACATAAAGCTACATCATTTAAAAGTACAAATTGATCTTATGTTTAAACGGATATAAAGTTTTCACTAATTAAGGATTGATGTCTATTTATTAAAAACTACTTAGTTTAATTATTTTAACATTTAAATCTATTTGATGCTGTTATCAGTCTACAGCGGGGCAGTCTCTAGCGCTGGAGGCGTGGTTTTTTTCCGGAGCATTCCCCGAGCCTCATTCTAAGTGTGTCTGCGATGCTGTCAGGATCACTCAACGGAGATGCCTTGACACTTTGCTGTGAGATCTTTTTTTCTTTCGTCTAACTCTCTGTCACTAACAGTCTAGATTTTTAAAATGGTGGTTAGTGGTAAAGTACAACATAGATTTGACAAGTTTTCTTGTCTGATGGATTTTATTTTAGATCGCGTAATGCCTTCCATCTTTTTTCTTTTGTTTTAACTTTTTCTCACATTATGACAAACGCCAAGTTTTCTGGTTTGTATCGTCGCTTTACATTCGTTTCTTTTTTAGTTTGAGGTAAGGTACAAATGCTAAATGCTTTCTTTTCTAGCTGGTAACAAAACACCTTTTTAAATTTTTACAAGCTCTCACATCTTTTCACGTGTTGCTTAACGAAAACACATCTGATAGTTTTGACTTGTTTAGTTGTTTTAGATAAATAACCAATAGTTTTCTTAAATTTGATACAACTTTAACAACGTTTTACACTTTTCCAACTACGAAAACAATCATTACATCGTTTCCACCTCGTATGTGTTTATAAGCTTTTTCTTGAAATGCACAGTGTACTTAAAACCTTAATAAAAAATCCCCTTATACCATTTTCATGATTTGACCCTTTTCAGAGTTTAACAAAAAAGCACATAGATACCAACACATTTTCACCCTCCCTCACCGAAATTCCTTCTTAGGTTCGTAAGTTCATCTTAGGTTCATAAGTTCATATCTAGGTCACCGGGGTGTACAGCGAGGGGAGGGGGTGTACAAACAGGTGTCCAGAACAGATGGCTTTTATGACCCTCATCAATCAAATTGTCGGAGACAACCCACCCTTTATTCTCTCTCGTAGAGGAGTATAATGTAAAAGGAGCTCATTCAAATACTGAGGTGCTAAACCATTCAGGGCTTTATAAGTAATAAGCAATATTTTAAAATCTATACGATGTTTGATAGGGAGCCAGTGCAGTGTGGACAGGACCGGGCTAATATGGTCATACTTCCTGGTTCTAGTAAGAACTCTTGCTGCTGCATTTTGGACTAGCTGTAGTTTGTTTACCAAGCGTGCAGAACAACCACCCAATAAAGCATTACAATAGTCTAACCTTGAAGTCATAAATGCATGGATTAACATTTCTGCATTTGACATTGAGAGCATAGGCCGTAATTTAGATATATTTTTGAGGTGGAAAAATGCAGTTTTACAAATGCTAGAAACGTGGCTTTCTAAGGAAAGATTGCGATCAAGTAGCACACCTAGGTTCCTAACTGATGACGAAGAATTGACAGAGCAACCATCAAGTCTTAGACAGTGTTCTAGGTTATTACAAGCAGAGTTTTTAGGCCCTATGATTAACACCTCTGTTTTTTCTGAATTTAGCAGTAAGAAATTACTCGTCATCCAATTTTTTATATCGACTATGCATTCCATTAGTTTTTCAAATTGGTGTGTTTCACCGGGCTGCGAGGAAATATAGAGCTGAGTATCATCAGCATAACAGTGAAAGCTAACACCATGTTTCCTGATGATATCTCCCAAGGGTAACATATAAAGCGTGAAGAGTAGCGGCCTTAGTACTGAGCCATGAGGTACTCCATACTGCACTTGTGATCGATATGATACATCTTCATTCACTGCTACGAACTGATGGCGGTCATATAAGTACAATTTAAACCATGATAATGCACTTCCACTGATGCCAACAAAGTGTTCAAGTCTATGCAAAAGAATGTTGTGGTCAATTGTGTCAAACGCAGCACTAAGATCCAATAAAACTAATAGAGAGATACACCCACAATCAGATGATAAGAGCAGATCATTTGTAACTCTAAGGAGAGCAGTCTCAGTACTATGATACGGTCTAAATCCTGACTGGAAATCCTCACATATACCATTTTTCTCTAAGAAGGAATATAATTGTGAGGATACCACCTTTTCTAGTATCTTGGACAGAAAAGGGAAATTCGAGATTGGTCTATAATTAACAAGTTCTCTGGGGTCAAGTTGTGTTTTTTTATGAGAGGCTTAATAACAGCCAGTTTGAAGGTTTTGGGGACATATCCTAATGACAATGAGGAATTAATAATAGTCAGAAGAGGACCTATGACTTCTGGAAGCACCTCTTTTAGGAGCTTAGATGGTATAGGGTCTAACATACATGTTGTTGGTTTAGATGATTTAACAAGTTTATACAATTCTTCCTCTCCTATAGTAGAGAATGAGTGGAACTGTTCCTCAGGGGGTCTATAGTGCACTGTCTGATGTGATACTGTAGCTGATGGCTGAATGGTTGCAATTTTATCTCTAATAGTATCGATTTTAGAAGTAAAGTAGTTCATAAAGTCATTACTGTTGTGGTGTTGGGAAATGTCAACACTTGTTGAGGCTTTATTTTTCGTTAATTTAGCCACTGTATTGAAAAAAAACCTGGGGTTATGTTTGTTTTCTTCTAAAAGAGAAGAAATGTAATCAGATCTAGCAGTTTTTAATGCTTTTCTATAGGATATGCTACTTTCCCGCCAAGCAATACGAAATACCTCTAGTTTTGTTTTCCTCCAGCTGCGCTCCATTTTTCGGGCTGCTCTCTTTAGGGTGCGATTATGCTCATTATACCATGGTGTCAAACTGTTTTCCTTAACCTTCCTTAAGCGTAAAGGAGCAACTGTATTTAACGTGCTAGAAAAGAGAGAGTCCATAGTTTCTGTTACATCATCAAGTTGTTCTGAGGTTTTGGATATGCTAAGGAATTTGGATACATCAGGAAGATAACTTAAAAAGCAGTCTTTTGTGGTAGAAGTGATGGTTCTTCGATACTTGTAACAAGAAGTAGAATTTACAATTTTGGCTATATGAAGTTTACACAGAACTAAATAATGATCTGAGATATCATCACTTGGCTGCATAATTTCAACACTATCAACATCAATTCCATGTGACAGTATTAAATCTAGAGTAATTTCGACAATGAGTAGGTCCTTAAACATGTTGTCTAACACCAATAGAGTTCAGAATGTCTATAAATGCTGATCCCAATGCATCTTTTTCATTATCGACATGGATATTAAAATCACCAACTATTAAAACTTTATCTGCAGCCAGAACTAACTCGGATGTAAAATCACCAAACTCTTTAATAAAGTCTGTATGGTGCCCTGGTGGCCTGTATACAGTAGCCAGTACAAACATAACAGGGGATTTATCATTAACATTGGTTTCTCTGGATAATGTTATATGAAGCACCATTACTTCAAACGAGTTATACTTGAAGCCTGCCCTCTGAGAAATCCTGAAAACGTTGTTATAAATTGAAGCAACTCCTCCCCCTTTGCCTTTTAAACGCGGCTCATGTTTATAACAGTAATCTTGGGGGGTGGACTCATTTAAAATAATGTAATCATCAGGTTTTAGCCAAGTTTCTGTCAAACAGAGCACATCTATATTATGATCAGTTATCATATTATTTACAAAAAGTGTTTTCGTAGAAATGGATCTGATATTCAATAAGCCAATCTTTATCATTTGTTTATCCATATTGCATTTGTTTTTTATTTGTTGAACCTCAATTAAATTGTTAACCTTAACTTGGTTTGGACGTTTTTTGTATTTTCTAGTTCGGGGAACAGACACAGTCTCTATAGTGTGATATTTATAATTAAAAACAAAGTAGTTGATATGCTGTGTTGTTTTTGTTGGTTAGTAGCAGTAATATGCAGTTATTACCCGTGTCTACTGTGTTTTTTGTTGGTTTTCATGAGACCCCCCTTGAAATGACCAGGACCTCCCATTGCCCCCCCAATCAAAATTGTCTGGAGCCGCCACTGCATATACTACATCTGCAGTGCATATGTGTTGCATATTTTTTTACGCACCCATGTTAACGGATTCCAGTAGTGTTCCAGGAGTGTTGCATCTGCAGCAGTGCAGCGATCGTTTACGTACCGAGTAGCGAACTGCAAACGCGTCCTGTGTGAAAGCACATCGAGTCCGTGCTGCACCACATACGTAACGCACACGGACGGCATACGCACTGCATACGCACTGCAGACAGAGTATGTGGGAAACAGGTGTGAGCAGGGCCATAGCTGGGGTCAGCGGGGACCCGGTAAAGGTTGTACCAGTGGGCCCTGTTTGAAAATGTTTAATTTGTATGTTCGTTTATTTTTATTTATTTGTGCTATTTACACAATGTTTAAGTTTTTTTTCAATGTGTAGGTGTCAAGGTACAGAAACCAAATAATTAAATGTAAAATAGCACTGAATAATTTTTAAGTTTGACTGTTAAAACTACAAAGTAATTCAGTCAAGAGCAGTGAGTGATTTTCATTTTCATTTTCTTGGATTAACATTACAGCAGCAGTATTTTAGCAGTAGCTAAAAGCACATCTTTTTGTTTGTTCAAACTGCGATTTGTATTTGTTCGTTCAGGTGCAGGAGGGACTTCGAGAAGAACTTTGCAGAAGAGAGTTCGGTTCAGTGTCGCTGTCTGTGATATGCGACTCTCTCTCGTGCGCACCGAACACAGCGTGCACATAACCAGCTACTCTGTTTGCGTCTTGTGTTTGGATGCTTTAATGTTTAAATCGACAAGCTGTAAGGCTTAAAAAGACGTGAAAAAGATAAGCTTTCGTGACGATGCGCAGCAATGGCCCGTCAACTGTCCTGAGCATCTTTTTAGGCTGGCCTCAGCCAGTCGGTTATATGTAATATCAAGGTGAAAGTCATCATAGCTTTCTTATTATAGACCCAGCTCCCAACCCAACTTTGAGAATAGATTAACAGTAATATTTTTTTATCCCCCGATAAGAGTCTCATGTTAATGCAGCACGTTAACGCCGATAACGGCCCACCACTAATATATATAAGCCTATATATATATATATATATATATGCGTTTTAGACACCATATTGCCTGTTTCTGCTCTATTTCTACAGCAAAAAATAATTCCAAACACAGCCACGAAAGCAGTCACGAGTGTGTGACCTGCAAGCACTTTCAGTCAGCACTTTATATCTTGAGTTTGGGCCTAACGACTGTAGAGTCGTCCTCAAGCCAAGACTCAGCTATGTGCCAAAAGTGCTCTCCACTCCATTCAGAGCACAAGTCATTACCCTTTTAGCGCTACCCACTTCAAAAGGTGAGCAGGGTCCTAACCACCCAATCCAGTTTGGGCCCTTAGAGTTTTTGGCTGCATCCGAAAACTGAGAAATGCTGCCTTCAGAGGTCGCATTCCAAGGTAGGAAGGCATCAAGGCACGTCCGAAATCAATGTCAGCTTCATTTCCTGTCTCCTGAGATGCCTTCATCTGGCTGGTTTTTGAAGGCAGCATAGATGCATTCCATTCTGTGACAGTTAAGCCAAAAAATAAAGATGGCGTCTGAAAGTTGCGATCGGTGGTCAGTTTGTGTGTAAATGAACAACGTTTTCCACTTTTTATGTAATTTCTAGTGAGAAATTAATACTGCAGTAATGAAATATCCACTTAGTTATCACCAAAGCTCTCTATATTTTGCTGTAGATCATTAAACCATTACTCCACCTCAGAAGCCTGTCCGTAATCCGTTTCATGAGGTGCCTTCGGGCAAAAATGCTGCCTGCAAAGTCATTGCCTGATTAGACAGCAAGACAGCAAGTCACCTGCCTGTATAAGATTTCTATTCAAACTGAAAGCATAAATATAGCCCACCCCATGCTGTTTTCAAAGCACAATGCAAAACTGTGACATTCATTCACTGATGCTTTTTAATCAGCAGCTGCGCTAAATCCGGAAGCGCATATACTTAATTAAGTTTTGTAAATCGTCAGACATATTTACCACTTCATTAAATTTTGCTTTGTAGAAAACCTTTCTAAAAAATGAATTTCGTTTTGTACAAATTTTATCTTAATTTTAATAAATGTTTCATCAACCAATTGCATGTATTTTAATAAATAAAAAGCAAATATAGCAGACAATGATAACCGTGACATGGAAGCACCAGCGCGCCGCGTTCATTTGCACTGCACTGTGAACTAGAGCGCATCTCATCGTAAATGAAACTCAGCGTAGGCCTATGCCTCATACATTAGCATTAAATATCTTTGCTGCATCCTTTCTAGAACAGACGGGTGCGGCTTTGAAATTTGCTCAAAAAACTGTGGCGCGGATGATGAGTTTTGTGACACATCTCCTTAATAAACGGAGGTCTGAAATCTCTGCCCCTTTACCGATCAGAGCGCGCGCTGACACGGAGTTAACCCGCTATCTCCAAGAACAACCAACTGACTCTACGACAGATCCACTAGCATCTTTTTTTTCTTTTACATATTGCCCTGGCTGCAACTTGCCACAAGAAGAGATCCTATTTTATTGTGCAAAATCTAATATTCTGTAGCATAAAGCATAAAATTTATTCGAGTAAAATTTATTTTTAACCAATTTTTTCTCTATCTTCTCGCCCAAACACATCAGTATATTCCCCTTCCACATCCGCACTCAGCAAATCAAAACTGGCCCGCGCCACACTCAGTTCTGAAGGTCTGAATGCAGATCTATAGTATAAAAAATAGTCTGGTGAAATCTAAACAATGTCATATTTTATATCTGTCTTGCAGTGTCCCTGGCCAACACGATGGTTGGAGTTTTGGTGGTACCATTTTCTGTATACACTGAAATCTCTCTTCTGTTGACCAACACACCACCGATGTGGTACCAGAGTTGCTTAACAGCCTCACTCAGAACCTTGGCAACCGTGCATGCTAATTGTTCCAGTATTTGCTGGATGCACTTTTGTCTCAGTTAGTACCATCTTTCTGATGACAGTGGAGCACAGTGTGGCAATCCCGCATCCACTGCATAAAGACACTCTTGTGACACAAAATTACACCCTGTTCCTAATTCTCTTATCCTGGTCTGGCAGCTTCTTACTGGCAATGCCTCCGCTCATGCTAAGCAACAGCTTCACGTTAGAGTACAATGAATGCAGCAGCATGTGCAACTATGTACCCTTACTAATCAGCAGTGGCGGCTCCAGACAATTTTGATTGGGGGGGCAATGGGGGGTCCTGGTCATTTCAAGGGGGGTTTCATGAAAACCAACAAAAAACACAGTAGACACGGGTAATAACTGCATATTACTGCTACTAACCAACAAAAACAACACAGCATATCAACTACTTTGTTTTTAATTAATTAATCAATTGCAGTGTGCAAACAATTTGCTCAAACTTAATATGACCAATAATCCACAAATGACTTAAGCGGCTAACTTTTTTAACGTGGCTGAAAATCCCTCTGAACAGGGCCGTGGAGAGATCTTTGGAGGGGCAGGTGCTCAAAGTATAAAAGGGGCACATGGAACAAGGCTTTAAATGGTGCTTTTCAAAATATCAATACAGCAATATATTTTATTGCATTCCTTGCTGATTCACGTGTAGATATGGTTGGTTATGTATTGATACAGCAGCAAATGCTTTGATGCAGTTTTGAAAAAGAAACAATAGAGAAGACAATTTTAAGTTTAAAATAATAATAGCTCTGGGATTAGAAACTGAAATGTCTTAAATTGTCCCAACCTGATGGCTTTTTCTTCTAGAAATTATAAATAATAGAATAATTATGAACAGTTGCTATAGTAAAAACTATAGAAAACACGTGTGCCTCTACATTTTCCTCTTTCTCACCAGCCTCTGTCTCCTGGCTTGCAGTTCCATGCTCTCTTTCTATCACTTGTGCCTCTACATTTCCCTCTTTTTCTTCCTCTTTCTCCATCTCCTCATTTGATTTATTTTTTTCCACTCTCTGTCCATCTAGGAACAAGGCTCAATTTACTATTTCAGCATTAATCTATTATTTTAACCATCACTACTACTCTTGCACCTAATCAATAAGTCCACCTTAAATATTAGGGGTGCTCCGATCACGATCGGCTGATCGTTATGCGCATCTCGTCAGTAAAGCCGGTTCTCTAATCAGCGGTTAGAGCAGCTGTTACTACACAGAGCCGTTGTTAACTGAGAAGATGCGCCAAAAACGCTGAAAATGAAGTGGATTTGCGCATCTTCTCTATTAACAACGGCTCTGTGTAGTAACATCTGCTCTATGTGAAATCATGCACCTGATGGAATTTACAGCTGATTAGAGAACCGGCTTTACTGATGAGATGCGAATTAACGATCGGCCGATCGTGATCGGAGCACCCCTATTAAATATTGATACAAAACATAAAAAAATGATAAACTGGAATATAGTGATTCATAATATTATTTCTGTTGTAGTTGTTGTTGCCTAAAATCGAACACCTTTGCAATGTAAACAAATGACAGGCTACATTTGTTATACATATCCTTCACACTGCACTTTGATGTCAGGTATATTATGCATTTTTTATTGACATTGATATTTTTACATTTATTTCCATAGATACTAAAAATGACAATCTCAAGGACTGACAAAAAATATGAATAATTTTACAGGCCTTGGTTTTGGGACCCAAATATAATATAGAAAAACTCTTCATCTGAGATGTTGCTGCAACCACTTTCCTGGATTCTGACTGATTTGACATGGAATAAAGCCTCTATATTCTATTAGACACTAGCAGGAGAAGACCAGGGTTGATTTGGAGGTCTAAACACACCCTTGCCATGAAAAACAGACCGTTGATATGGACGCGGAACGGACTATTTTCTTTAGTGGAAGCAATACAATCGTTTTTAAAATCAATAAATTTTGTCAAATTATTTATTTATTTTGTAGGTAGCAATGTAATAAGTGGGATCGTGTATAGCGAGGCGGTTGTTATAGCGAATAACAACCCCTTCAGGCTGATTTTTCACCAGCAATGACTGCAAACTCACCTGTCGGCCGCTCATCGTGTTCAAAACGTCCCTCACGCTAGCGTTTCTTCTTCTCTCCTGTTTCCATGTCGGTGGCGGCGCCGAGGTAGTCGCTAACAAGCTGCTGTTGTGGAGTGCGAATTACATGACAGTTTACTAGCATGTGTGTGGATTTGAAGACATTTGTGTTTGGATCAGCAAGGCGGAAAATTTGTGCCAAAAGTCACGTGACAGTTTTTCGTACTTGTAGAATTTTGTTTTGTACTTGAAGGATTTTGTTTTGTACTTGAAGGATTTTGTTTTGTATTTGAAGGATTTTGTTTTGTACTTGAAAGATTTTAGTTTGTAATTGGAAGATATTTTTGTCATTGAAGGCATACGTTTCTTTGTTCACGTAAAACGTACTGTATTTGTTTGATAGCTACGTTTTTTATTTGCAGAACAAAATGCATTAGTTTGTGAGTGATGTTTTGTATTTGCAAACCACACTGAGTTTGTTTGTGAATCATTGGGTGTGAGTAAAACACATTTTGTGTGTGTGTGTGAGGTTTTGGCATGATTCTCACTCCATAGTATCGGGATAGCTTACATTAACGTTACAGCACCTATACTGCCCGCAGTTGCAATCAGCTTCCAGAAGAGATCAGATGTGTTAAAACACTAGTCACATTTAAATCTAGACTCAAAACTCATCTGTTTAGCGGTGCATTTATTGAATGAGCACTGTGCAATGTCCGAATTGATTGCACTATATTTTCACTGTTTATTTTATTTTATTTTTTTTTACGTAAAACCATTTTCTAACGGTTTTTAAATGTTCTAAAAGTTTTAAAATTGCTTGTTTTATTTTTGTTATTATTTTTCTTCATGATTATTTTACTTTCTTTTATGTAAAGCACTTTGAATTACCATTGTGTACGAAATGTGCTATATAAATAAACTTGCCTTGCCTTGCCTTGCCTTACAGACATAATGTTAATGCTGCAGTGTATATGGTAGTTCTGCCAACGGTAAAGCCGTTGGTTCAGTCCAAAATGGCGGCAGCGCGATAGCAGCGCCATCTAGCGATTGTTGTCAAAACTGCAATGGAGTTTCGCCTCTTGTTACTTCTATACTCTTTGACTGAATCACAAATGCGCAGTATCATCAGCTCCTCGGTTCTCGAATCAGACGCGTCTGACAGAAACGGTTCTCGGTTCAGTGTACGAATAAATGTCGAAATAATAATTATTTATTATTATTCTGCGTAGTTTAAAGATATATTTTTATATATATTTATCCAGGATATATATGTATATAATCACGAAGAGGGTGGGGGGGTCAAATGGGGGGTCAAGGCGTTTTTTGGCAGGGTCAAGGCGTTTTTTGGCTTGAGACCACCCAGGACCCCCCCCCCGGCGCCGCCGGTGCCTCTATTTTGCTTGGGAACTAATGTGATCGGAGCTGCGTCCTCTGGAATCCTCTGAAGCGGTTGACTTCTACGTTCCGATTGGTTGCTGCCCAACCGCGTCATAGCTCATTACCATAAAGTTGCCTTGATTTCAACTCTGTTCGACGCTCTCAAAGGCCAAGTCGCGCCACGCCGCTGGTTTACATTGAAAATGAATGACTTCCGGCCACTTTGACGCTCTCGACCCCGGCGGTGTGAATGCACAGTAATGCAAGTTTTGTTAATTGTTCTGTGAGTTACGTTTAGGGGGGCACAAAAAGTCATTTGGGGGGGGGCACTGCCCCCCGATGCCCCCCCTTGACGACGGGCCTGATCAGCCGATACTCCAGCAAACAGAAGCTGCTCTCCGAGGGAAGTCTTGGCAAGGACGCAGGAGCTGGTGGGTGTTCCCACATGCCCTCTTTTTCCGATATCAAAGCAGCTAAAACCATTGGAATCCTCACCTTTGCTTTCACAAACTCAGTCTCTCCTATCACAGTATTTGTGCTAGGGAACATAGTGGGATACACCTGGTGCAACTTATCCTTTTTTGCATTTTGGATTCTGGTGAGAACTAGCTGCTGAAATGTGATTATTTACAATGTGCACGACGACCAGGACTGACCCCGCTCTTTCAGCAGGACAGATCACAACATCACTCAGAGAATAACTGATATATATATATTTTTTTTTTTTTTTTGACAGGAGCTGGATAAAGGCTGGGTCTGACTTCACTTTCTTTCACATCCTGTCATTTTTGTCTTCAGAGATTAACACTTAGCTTTTCAGGATCTCTTCCACAAACAGTTCAGGGACAACAATAAGCATCATTCCAGGTATTGTGGCATTTGTCATTGTTTTACAGAGAATTATAGTCTTTATTAGAATATCCCTGCAGCTATTTCTTTTTTATTCAGTGCAGAATATCAGAACAAGAGATAGCACCACATCTTAATGTGTGCCATTATATGTTTGAAAAATAGAGAAATGCCTTATTGATTATTGTTTTGCATATTCAGCATAGTTCTGTGAAGTAAGACATTTTTGAATGTGATTTATAAAAACAATTAACCTTTCGAAAGAGTTCTATTGGTAACTACAGTAATCTGGCAAAAAAAAAAGTGTAATTACGTAAATTCACATAAACCAAACAAAATTAACATGTGCAGTAATATCAAATTTACAGGTGAAATCTGGTTTTGGAATGGTTTTTGGAATGGTGTTAATATGTAAAAGTCATCTGATCACATATGAACACCTGAAAAAAGAAAAAAAGTGATCAAATGTTTTACACATTTCCCACGTTCCAAAACCATGGGTGTGTTTGCGGAGCTGAAATGTGAGCAGTCAAGCCAGACACTTTCTGCTTTCATGTGGTGTTTGCATACTTGGTCACAGATTAAGAAAATGTGACGAGTGGGGCGGGCCAAGAGCCATGGGAACGAGGCCGGTGGAGTTATTTGAAAATGAGCAATACCTGGGGCCCGAGTTTAAACTTGAACTCTGAGTTGACTTACCCTGAGATGGGAAACTCTGAGTTTTCGGTTACAGAACAGCTGAAATGAGTTTGTTTAATCAACTCTAAATTGACTGACTCTGAGTTAAGCGTGTGCACCACAACCATAAAAAGCCATTATCAATGGAGCGCCGATGTTACGATTCACCATGGCAACAGCTCCTGCCAAAAAGCTGTCTACATACTTCCGACACAATACAAATATAATTATTCTCAGTGTTATAATATCACAGGTGAAAATTGGCAGAACGTTAGATTAATTAACTTATAGCTAATCATTTTATGGTATCATGGGCAAAGGATATATATAAAATAATAATATTAATAACAATATTTTAAATGCATTTTTCTTGGAATTAACATACTTTCTTAGCGATAGATCCTATTTACAGAAAAAATGTACAGTGAAAACCGTGATATATTATATTTAAAATGTAAAAGTAGCAGTTCTTTGCAACAGGCTAAGTATAAATAATAATTAGATGCAAGTTATACTTTATACTGGCAGATACATACTAGGCCCATGTGCACCTCGCTATTGTTATACATTAACAGGATGCAATAATAACAGATTGTAAATTATATTAATTACAATTTTAAATAGTTGCATCATTAATTTAACACTCGTTAGGCACTTAACTTCCACTTTTAGAACATTTTGTTAATTTTTATTGAAAATAAATTCTAAAGCGACATGTGATGGGAAAAGTGAGAAGAATGAGCTTGGCAAAAGCCAGACTCTAACCCAATCAATCGCGTTACAAGCTAGTTTTCCGTGCCCAAAACATTACTGCCTACACCACTGAAGCTGTTATTCACATGTGTAATTTTTTACCTTATGTGTCGATGGAGGGCGGAGCTACAGTAGATTTGCACTTAGTAATGGACACTCAGAATAATCTTGTTTGCGGTTTGCATTAAGATTATTCGTATTACCACATTGGCATATCATTTTACTTAAGTAAAATGCACCTTTACACGGACAAGGTTCGAAATTGGCCAGTTCCACAGTCTGCCTCGGAGGTTAGAGCGTTTGTGGGACTGTGCTCATACTATCGACACTTTGTAAAGGACTTTTCGAAACATGCAGCCTCGCTGAATCAACTGGTGGGCAAAAAATGTGCCTTTTGTATGGAATACCCATTGTGACAATGCATTCCTTGTCCGTTCCTTGAATGTCACACAGAGACGTTGGTCTACTTTTGACCGAGAATTATGGGCTATTGTTTGGGCAGTGAGAGAATTCAGACACTATCTCAGACTTATTTATTTATTTATTTTATTAGTTTATTTGACAGGGACTGTGCACAGTTCAAGCCCTGTACCAGAGTTAGCTGTAAAGCTAATTTACATCTGTGGTCCCTTCTAGCGCTAAAACGTATGTCCCTCGAGGATGACCCAATGGGCAGAAGGGCTAGATGGCTTTTGGAATTGGACCCCCTGAATTGGGTCAATCTGCACAAAGAGGGTAATCAACATAAAAATGCTGATGCACTGTCCCGCCACCTAGTGACACCAGACATAAAAGACAGTGAGACGACAGATAAAGTAGTATGGGATGTCATACAATCTAATGGATATTGTTACTATGCAGCAGAATGATCCAGATATCGACACAAGTGCAACAAAAATGGGTAAAGCAATCACAAAGGCCTCCTAGGAGACAGCTGGCAGGTGCATCTCGGAATTTACGTAAATATTGGACTGAGTTTAATTGCCTGTTCATAATAAAGTTTGTTAATCTGTATGCCCTGTCTAACCAATCTGCACAGACTGTCAATCACTGCTTGTCTGAGGACTACATTTTGATACACGGCATTCCTGAATCTTTGCACTCTGATCAGGGCCGCCAGTTTGAATTGGAAGTGGTCTCGACTCTCTGTCATTTGCTGAAAATAAAGAAAACGTGCACCACTCCCTACCACCCAGCATCCGACGGCATGGTGGAACATTTTAACAGAACACAGATGGCTAAGATACTTTTGTCATGTGGGGGTGTGTGGGACAATTATATCAAACAGGTTGGATTTGCATACAGTTCTTCACCTCATTTGAGCACCACGTTCTCACCTTACTTTCTGGTTCACAGACGAGGACCAAGGATGCCCACTGACGTGTTACTAGCCACGTACACACTGGACTAGAACGTTTCAACATGTCATGCTGCATTCGTGTATACTTTGTTTAAAAATCTACCTGATGCTTTCAGGAGTGCTGATTTTCACTATGGGTGATTAAATGATGCCTAATATTTGCTAAAAAATTGATAGATTTTACAGTGTGTAAGCTAGAGGCTAAGTATAAGTTTAGCACATATGTTTTCACTCGCCAAACTCTGACTCAGCACTTCAGAGTTTCAATCTCTGTCAGGCGATCTACGCTATTTTTCAAATCATCTAAATGGAATGTGCAGCGCACCAGTATTCGACATACCATAAACTGTAGTGTAAATGTAAATTGTTTTGTCTCACACACATGCAAAGAGAGAGACAGAGCGATAGAGTCTTACATAACATGTAAATAAATGCACTACATGTAAATTATATTCTTTGTTGTGTTTTCCTGTCAATATACCAATGTTCCTTCGGAATTCTTCAGCTTTTAAGAACGGCTGGTTTCTCTGGTAGTGGGTGGAGCTAATGCACAAAGGACAATCTCACTGGCTGGCACTCACCTATTATCATTCCTGTTTTGATATCAGCAAATCAATTTGAATGAACCCAGGCAACGTGATTAATATTTATGAACCCAGCAGCTCATTAATCCTTAGTGCTTTTTATATTGTTATTAGTAGAATTTGTAGTAGTATTGCTATGTTATCAGTATTTTTATGTTTTTCCTTTTTTATAGAAACACTTTCTAAACACTATATAATAAAAAACATAATCTTAAGCACCACCACTGGCGTGTGCGGCCGCCAGACTCCGCCCCTTACCCGGACCCTTTGTCCATGAACACTGACCGACCCACACAAACCCCGCAGCACGATGATAACATCAGATCCCCTGTTTATTTTGGGCACTCTCCCCCTTTGGCCACTTTTATCCCCTGTTTTGTTTTTAATTTCTGTTAATAAAAGCCTCTCCGAGGCCTGACGCCATGCCCACTGTGTCTGTCATTGGCACCTCCCGTTACACTGGTGGAGGATGCAGGCATGGCGGAGCCTAGACAGCGCAGTTGGAAAAAACCTGGTGACGTCACTCCCTCTCACAAAAGTTTGCAAAAACCCAGACTTGAATGGAGGAACGATGGAGATGGCCTCCCAGCCACACAAAGGGGTAAGGGACTTCTCTTTTATTTTCATTTTACCCTGTGGTTGGTTGAGGCTGTCGACTAATACCCAGTTTCTCTGTCCCTGTACCGGTGTGCTGCAATAGGGAGGACTGCCCGGTAGGGATGGGTACCGAAACCCGAAATTAAACTGGCCCCGAGGCTAAATTATGAAAGACCGTAGTATCACTAAGATCTGATGCTATCGGTTCTACTTTCAGTACTGGAGGGAAAAATTTTTTATGTAGTATGTATTTTTGCTTAATAATGTAATCGTGTAAATTTTATCTCACCAAACATTTCTAATGTGTGACAATATTAAGACATTTGTCTTTGAGATCTGCGAGATCTGTCATGCATGCCGTGGAGGCTGTCTGTCAGTCACACACACACACACCACAACGAGCGCAGTGTGATGGGTATTGAAGAGAGAGGACTCAAATGCAAGGGCAAAATGACAGTCTTTAATTAAACAAGGGAAAGCCACAGGTAAATCCAACCAAGGAGTACAAACGATGAGAACCGAGGGAGGCCCGAAGGCTGGGTATAAATAACACAGGTGACCTCTGTGGCTGGAACGACCAGCAGGCTGGCGAGGCGGAGGCTAGACCGGGCTCAAGGGAGAACCGGAGATGAGAGCTCGCAGAGCGGGGAGGCCGCAGCGTTGGACAGCAGGTAAGGTTCTGTGGGGTGCAAATGGTGAGCACAGAGAAGTACGGGCAGTGATAGCAGTTAACTAACCCAACAACGATTATACAGGACACGACAGGACAAGACCAACTTCTAGTGAAGATGCCAAAGACCACAGCCTCATACGGAAGTAACAATCTGACAAAGAAACACGAGAACGAGAGGGTAGAAGTAGCCCAAATAACAAGGCAAGATGAGAACCAGGTGTAGGGGGAATTATCTTAATGAGAAGTGAAGTCAGCTGTGACACAGAAGCGAGGAGCGAGGGAGACAGGAGGGGAGAAACCAGCAGGGGGAGACAGAGAGAGAGAAAAAAAGAGAGAGATAGAGACAGGATCATGACAAGACCATGACAGTACCCTCTCCTCAAAGAGCGCCTCCCGGCGCTCCAGCGGGGAAATGCTGGCGAGACCGGAGGAAATCATCAATGAGCGAAGGGTCCAGGATATCCTTAGGGGAGACCCAACTCCTCTCCTCAGGACCATACCCCTCCCAATCGACTAAATATTGGTGACCACGACCCCGATGCCGCCTATCTATGATCCTGCGGACGGTGTAGACCGGGGACCCTTCGATACGAACGGCAGAGAAAGATGTGGGGGGGGGGGAGCGGGAGACCGGTTTAATGCAGGAGACGTGAAACACCGGGTGAACACGACGAAGATTCTGCGGCAACCGGAGTTTGACGGCGACAGGGTTAACGATCTTGATAATGCGGAACGGTCCGATGAAGCGGGGGGCCAATTTACGGGAGTCAGACTGGAGGGGTAAATTAGATGTAGAGAGCCAAACCCTCTGACCCGCGACATAGCGAGGACTCTTGACACGCGATCTATTAGCAGCCACGCACATGCGTCTCTTAGAACGACATAGAGCAGATCTCACCCTCTTCCAGGTTCGCTTACAGCGGCTGATAAAGGCCTGAACGGACGGGCAGTGAGAATCGGTCTCTTGGGAGGAAAATAAGGGCGGTTGATAGCCGAGGCAACATTGAAAGGGAGAGATACCAGAGGCCGAGGAAGGGAGGGAGTTATGAGCATACTCAGCCCAGGAAAGCTGTTCGGCCCAAGACGAGGGATTGCGAAAGGCTAGACTGCGGAGCATGCGGGCAACAACCTGATTGGCTCGCTCGGCCTGGCCATTAGTCTGTGGGTGAAAACCCGAGGAAAGGCTAGCAGTGGCACCTATGAGACGGCAAAATTCTCTCCAGAACTGCGAGGCGAATTGCGGACCCCTATCGGACACGACGTCGGTGGGCAACCCATGAAATTTAAACACATTATCAATCATAATCTGGGCCGTCTCCTTAGCAGAGGGCAGTTTGGTAAGGGGAATGAAGTGCGCCGATTTAGAAAAGCGGTCGACTACCGTCAGGATGACCGTCTTGCCGGCCGAGGGAGGGAGACCGGTGATAAAGTCGAGAGCGATATGGGACCACGGGCGAGAGGGAACAGGTAGCGGCCGGAGAAGCCCAGCAGGTGGGGAATTGCCCGCCTTGGTCTGGGCACAAACAGAGCAGGCGGCGATAAAACGGCGCGCATCACGTTCTAAAGAGGGCCACCAGAAACGCTGGCGGATAAAGGCGATAGTACCTCGAACACCGGGATGAACCGCTAATCTAGAGGAATGAGCCCATTGAAGAACGGCTAATCGTGTGGGAACTGGGACAAAGAGGCTGTCCCTAGGGCAGTTACGGGGAGTAGCGACGTGAGAGAGTGCGCGCTTAACCTGTTTCTCGATTCCCCAGACCGTAGCCCCCACCACCCGACCGGGAGGAATAATCGCCTCTTGGGGGGTGCGGCCGGTCGAGGGATCGAAAAGTCGAGACAACGCGTCCGGCTTACCGTTCTTAGAGCCCGGACGGTATGAAATGACAAAATCAAAACGCGTAAAGAAAAGGGCCCAACGCGCCTGACGCGAGTTCAATCTCTTGGCGGAGCGAATGTATTCTAAATTGCGATGATCAGTCAAAACAATGAAAGGGACAGAGGAACCCTCTAACCACTGCCGCCACTCACCCAATGCCAAGCGGATGGCGAGGAGCTCACGATTCCCGACATCGTAATTACGTTCCGCGGGGGAGAGGCGGTGTGAGAAGTACGCGCAAGGGTGTATCTTATTATCCGACGCTGACCGCTGGGAAAGAACGGCTCCCACCCCTACCTCGGAGGCGTCGACCTCAACGATAAACTGTCTTGAGCTATCTGGAGTGAGGAGGATGGGCGCAGACGTAAAAAGGGTCTTAAGCCGGTCAAACGCCTCCTGCGCAGAACCGGACCAACCGAAACGAGACTTAACCGAAGTGAGGGCGGTGAGTGGCGCGGCCACCTGGCTGTAGTTGCATATAAAGCGGCGATAGAAATTAGCAAAACCGAGAAAGCGCTGTAGCGAGACACGAGAATCAGGGACGGGCCAATCGAGCACGGCCTGGACCTTGGTAGGATCCATACTGATCCCCTCTGCTGAGATAACGGAGCCTAGGAACGTTATAGACGAAGCATGAAAGGAGCACTTCTCGGCCTTAACAAAGAGTCGATTCTCAAGCAAACGTTGGAGAACGCAGCGAACGTGCTGCACGTGAATCTGGAGAGAGGGCGAAAAAATCAAAATGTCATCGAGATAGACAAAAACGAATAAATTGAGCATATCCCGAAGAACATCATTAATCAGAGCTTGAAAGACAGCGGGGGCGTTAACCAATCCGAAGGGAAGGACTTTATACTCGAAGTGGCCGAGGGGCGTGTTAAAGGCGGTCTTCCACTCGTCCCCCTCCCGAATGCGTACGAGATGGTAAGCGTTACGTAGGTCAAGCTTGGTAAAGACTTTTGCCCCCTGCAGGATATCAAAGGCTGAGGACATCAGCGGCAGTGGGTACCGATTCTTTACAGTGATGTCGTTCAGCCCCCGGTAATCTATGCATGGGCGCAAAGAGCCGTCTTTCTTCTTAACAAAAAAGAATCCGGCGCCGGCAGGCGACGAGGAAGGAACGATTGTGCCGGCGCTGAGAGACTCAGATAAATAATTCTCTAAAGCCTCCCGTTCGGGAGCGGAAAGAGAGTAGAGCCTACCCCGAGGGGGCGTGGTCCCCGGGCGGAGATCAATAGCGCAGTCATACGGGCGATGGGGCGGAAGAGACATGGCTCGAGAACGACTGAAAACCCCCCGCAAATCGTGATACTCCTCCGGTACCCCAGTCAGATCTCCTGTCTCCTCCTGCAACACAGAAACAGAAGACACGGGGGGAACAGCCGAGGCTAAACACTTAACATGACATGACAACTTCCAAGACAAAACAGACCCCTTAGCCCAGTCAATGTGTGGATTGTGAAGTTCTAACCAAGGGTGCCCCAGGACTAAAGGAGTAAAAGGAGACTGAAAAATAAAAAAGGAAATTGTCTCTTTATGGTTGCCAGAGACGGTCAGAGTTAATGGGATAGTCTGTTTCTGTACCCTAGGTAGGGCGCTGCCATCAAGGGCAAATAAAAGGGTGGAGTCTCTTAGCGGTGTGAGCGGAATACCTTGTTGGAGCGCCCACTTCTCATCCACAAAGTTTCCCTCGGCCCCAGAATCGATCAAGGCCACACAGGAGGCTGACGACCCCGCCCACTGGAGATGCGCTGGAAGTGTCGTGCAGGAAGTGGAAGGGATAGTCTTAGAGGTAGCGCTCGCCAGTAACCCTCCTCCTACTGGTCGAGCGTTGGCCTTAACCGGACAAGAAGACACACAGTGAGAGGCACTAGCACAGTACATACAGAGGCGGTTATGAATCCTCCTCTGACGCTCCTTAGCGGAGATACGCAGACCACCCAGCTGCATGGGTTCAGGTTCAGAGTGGGAGGGGCTGACACGGGGCGGCGAGAAAAGACTCTCCTCCAGGCGATGAGCACGACGGCGTTGATCAAACCGTCTCTCCACACGGATGGCCAGGTCGATAAGGTCGTCGAGCCGGGCAGGGATCTCACGGACGAGGACCTCGTCCCGCACCTCTGGAGACAAGCCCTCCAGGTAGCGAGCGGTCAGAGCGGGTTGGTTCCACCCGCAGGTGGTAGCGAGGGTCCGGAACTCAATGGAGAAATCCGGCACGGATCGTCTCCCCTGCCGAAGTGTGGAAAGCCGACGGGAAGCCTCCTCTCCATAGGCGGAGCGGTCGAAGACCCGGATCATCTCCCCCTTAAACCGCTCAAAGCTTGAGATGCACCCCGCCTCAGTCTCCCAGTTGGCCGTTCCCCACTCGCGAGCCCGCCCGTGGAGGAGTGAAAGAACGAAAGCAACCTTGGCCTTCTCCTTAGCATATGTGACGGGCTGGAGCGAGAAGACCACCTCGCACTGAGTAAGGAAAGCGCGGCACTGTGTTGGCTCACCCGAATAGGCCGGAGGATTATTTATGGTTTTTTTTATTATTTTTGGAGGTTGTGAACCTGGTTGGACAGCTCGGACATCTGGGCGGCCAAAGAACCGACGGCGTGTCCGGTAGCGGAGATGTCCTCCTCATGCTTCCCGAGGAGGGCGCCCTGATGCTCAACGGCGCTCTGGAACGGGCTGCCACTCGCTGAGTCCATCATTCTGGTCAGATTGTTCTGTGATGGGTATTGAAGAGAGAGGACTCAAATGCAAGGGCAAAATGACAGTCTTTAATTAAACAAGGGAAAGCCACAGGTAAATCCAACCAAGGAGTACAAACGATGAGAACCGAGGGAGGCCCGAAGGCTGGGTATAAATAACACAGGTGACCTCTGTGGCTGGAACGACCAGCAGGCTGGCGAGGCGGAGGCTAGACCGGGCTCAAGGGAGAACCGGAGATGAGAGCTCGCAGAGCGGGGAGGCCGCAGCGTTGGACAGCAGGTAAGGTTCTGTGGGGTGCAAATGGTGAGCACAGAGAAGTACGGGCAGTGATAGCAGTTAACTAACCCAACAACGATTATACAGGACACGACAGGACAAGACCAACTTCTAGTGAAGATGCCAAAGACCACAGCCTCATACGGAAGTAACAATCTGACAAAGAAACACGAGAACGAGAGGGTAGAAGTAGCCCAAATAACAAGGCAAGATGAGAACCAGGTGTAGGGGGAATTATCTTAATGAGAAGTGAAGTCAGCTGTGACACAGAAGCGAGGAGCGAGGGAGACAGGAGGGGAGAAACCAGCAGGGGGAGACAGAGAGAGAGAAAAAAAGAGAGAGATAGAGACAGGATCATGACAAGACCATGACACGCAGCGCACGCATACAGTATGAAAACTTCTGCTTAATAATAAAGAGTGACGATGGTGAAGAGATTTGCTTAATAATGTTATCGTGCACATTTTATCTTACCAAACATTTCTTATTTGCGATATTATTAAGACGTTGTCTGTGAGATCTGCGAGATCTCTCATGCACGCCACGAAGGCTGTCTGTCAGTCACACACACACAACAATAACGAGCGTGGCGCACACAAACGCATAAGGGGCTGTTCACATATCGCGTCTTTTGCACGCTCAAGTTCGTTATTTCAAATGTAGATGCACAGTATGCGCGCTCATAATGGAAGCGACATGGTCGCGACTCTCACGCGGTGCGACAAGCTAATTTTTTCCAGGCGCGTCCGCACCGCATCGAGTTAAAAACATGTAAACTTTTCAGAATGCCGCAAGCGCACCGCAGGTCCTGTAGCTTCCTCACCTTTTCCGTAACAAAGTTGAAAGCTCAGCCAAGATGACGGAACAGCTGATCATAGCTGTATGTGGATTTTTTAATTAATTTAGTAGCAGAGCTACTGCAAGCAATTTTTAGTGCTGCAAATCCATTTATCCATTGCTGAAATTTCTGCGTCTTCATGGAGAGAGCAGGTCATGGTTGCTTAGCAATGGCAGACGCATCAGGAGCACAAGTGTCCAAAGGCTTTGGGGAAAAAAAAAATCAGAAATCGGCGCGCCCTTCATTTTCCACGCGTTTTTAGATGCGGTATGTGAACAGCCCCTTACAGTACGAAAACTCTCACTTAATACAAAGAGTTACGATGGTGGAGAAAGCAAAACATTCCAAAGTGTGGTTATACTTCACTAGAGTTGATGCAGACAACGCTGGTTGTCATAACTGCAACAAATGTTTTGCATGTAAGGGCGGAAACACAAGCAATCTTAAGCCTTCTTAATCGTTAAGCAATATCGGTAAGAGTAGTAATACCGTTAAAACCTTAATGATACCCAACCCTACTGCCCAGAGAGGAATCCCTGCCCTGCCCACTCAAACCGTTTGGAGCCTGGTTGAGGAAGGTAGCATTCCCATGTGGGCGGCGCCCTGATTACGGGGATGTCGCTTGGGAGGGGGAATGTGACGAGTCAGCTGCGTCCTCCCTGATTATCATCGGCACCCCGTCCTAAATCATTGCCCTTCACCAGGCTCCCAACAGGAGTGGGTGAGTGAGAGAGGAGGGGTGCTGGATAAGTCAGGGCTGGCGGCGTGTGATGGGGCACACCTGATGTGAATGGAGCCTCATCACCGCCGCTGTTTAAAAGCCCAATGCACCTCTCTGCGAAAGACCGGTCTCTTCCCCGTGCAAGCACACTGGTGTCCTCGTGGGTCAAGGAAAGGGTGCATTGAGGGATTATCACACCACCAGAGAAGTGAGCTGCCGGACCCACGATCCGGATAAGAACCACACCCGATTACACGGCAGACGGGCCAGAATGCCGGGCCGTCCATCCCCTGCAAGTGCCATGGCCAACGAGCAGGATGCGGCCACTAGAAGCACCCCGGACCAAAGAGGGGAGTGTGTGCGGCCGCCGGACTCTGCCCCTTACCTGGACCCTTCCTCCATGAACACTGCCCGACCCACACGAACGCCGCAGTATGACGAGGAAACCAGATCCCCTGTTTATTTTGGACACTCTCCCCCTTTGGCCACATTTATTCCCTCGTTTGTTTTATTTTCTGTTATTAAAAGCCTCTCCGAGGCCTAATACCACGCCCACTGTGTCTGTTGTTGGATCCTCCCATTACAATATACTTACATACATACATTTATACATATTATTATTGTTATACCATCAATGGGGCTGAGCCCCGCCTAAAATGAAAATCCTAGAATTGCCCCTGCTGGTACAGAAGTGCATGATCTAGGGGTGTTGAAATGAATCTTTGTGATGTGGACGCGGACAATTCTGCATCAATAGGCTTGTTCGAGATGCATAGCAGACTGATCGGCATATGACATCAAAGTACAGCGAGAGCAATTTAGAACCATAAGGTGCATTCGATTTCATGCATCAATGCGCAGACTGATTGGTGGCTGACTTGAAAGCAGTGCATTCCGGTTAGAAATTTTGTCAGACTTGAACTGGTGCCGACACCATGTCACTGTCACGTGTGGCACCAAAGTACCGTGATAGCGTTTTGATGAACAAGACAAGAATTCTTGCTGTTTAATTCCATATGAAAGGCATATTTATCATCCATTTTTACTTTAATTCAAAAATATATCTCAGATTTTTATAGAAATATGATAACAATCACATATCTCACATTGAGATCACACTGTCATAGTGTTTGGAAATACTCATGCATAATTTAAATAAATTATCAGATAAATTAAATAAACATAATAAAACAAAATAAAACACTTTAGAAGAGAAGGCAATATCACAGTTGACTAGACCAGTGAGCATTAAAGGGGGGTGAAATGCTATTTCATGCATACTGAGTTTTTTACACTGTTAAAGAGTTGGATTCCCATGCTAAACAAAGTTTCAAAAATTAAGTTGTACGTTTGAAGGAGTATTTCTGTTCCAAATATACTCCTTCTGGTTTGTCACAAGTTTCGGAAAGTTTTTTTCGAGTATGGCTCTGTGTGATGTTAGATGGAGCGGAATTTCCTTATATGGGTCCTACGGGCACGTCTGCCGGAAGAGCGCACGCTCCCGTATAGCAGAGCAGAGACGAGACATCCACTGACCAGAGCGAGAGCGTGGCTGAATGTCACAAAAGAAGTGTGTTTTTGGTTGCCAGGGCAAGACAACCCTGCACAGATTACCAAAAGAGAAACGGCATTAAGGGACCAGTGGATGGAGTTTATTTTTACAGAGCATCAACGGAGTTGTGCAAGTGTTTGTGTTTGTTCCCCTGCATTTCGAAGATGCTTGTTTTACAAACAAGGCCCAGTTTGCACATCGTTTATTTCTTAAGGATAATGCAGTCCCAACGAAAAAGGGTCACGATCGTGTGTTGGAACCGCAGGCGGTGAGTAAAACTGCTTCAAATATCTCTGTGTTGTTAACTTAGCTATCGGCGTGTAAGCACATCAAGTAAATAACATGCAATGTTGTCATCAAACTGCACTTTCCACATGTACAGCTTAAAAAAAAAAAAAAAAGACGACAAAGTGATACTTATTCATTTTCCAAAACCGCTAAGCAAATATATACAGTTTAAGTACATATCACATAGAGACGTCGTTGCTGAGGCTGCTCTCGTTAAATTGCAGCCTCTGGATCTGATTCTGGATCATAAATATACGCTGAATCTGACTGTTAGCCATGGTTTGTTTTGGTTGGTTTTTTTCCTCAGCTTCCAAACGCTCGCAACGCAAAAGCCTACTGGCGCTCGTGATTCTTTTGCTCCGCCCACACGTCACTCCTCCAGCCGGTCGTGTTTTTCCGGGAAAAATCGGTGCAGACTATCTTTCTCTTATGAATATAATAAAACCAAAGACTTTTTGGAGTTAGGAAGGATGCAGTACTACTCTATAGGTACTCAAGATTAACAGGATATTGAGTGAAAACGAGCATTTCACCCCCCCTTTAAGCTGCGTCTCCAGCCAGTCGTTTCCCATCATGCTTTTGATCTGCGCAGTCGTTTGAGAGCAACTACCCTTGACTGCGCAATCCAACACAGCTGCCTCGCCATTGCGACAGTTTTTTTGGCACACATCAGCATGACATCGGTGCAAGTCAAGCGTAACTACGACATTTTTCTAACCAGCATGTATCTTGTGGTGATCACCGGTGATCAGTTCTGTGCAGATTTTGCTAATCTTAGACAAGCCTATTATCTTACTATAGGGAGATGAGGGTCTGTATTACTTATGAAGAAAGCATAATGGCTAATTTGAATCACATATGCTGTAATAACCAATCACATTACGGCCTTGCTGTAACAAAATTTCATTCAGAGTTGCGACACTCAGTCATAGTTTACGGATACCATAGGAATTAATGGAAAGTGCCGTAAACTGTATCTCACCTGTCACAAAAATCAGTGACTTCTCTTATAAAACAGCATTTTTTTCACGGTAAACTCTAAAAATAGTTTAATCCAAAAGTATTGTTTAGTGTTAAACATGTTTAAGATTAGCAGATAAGGTTGTTGATTCATTAAATTCTAAGCCTTTTCCTCTAAAAAGCTGTTTATTCATCGTAGTGAAGCCTCTCCTCCATTGACATCCATTCCAAACAAAGCAGCCTCTGGTCTCCTTTCCCCAAAATTCACCACATGACAACAATGACTTGTGTTACTAACATATTCAATTATAATACTACTCACGAATCTGTGTTTTGACTTGATGTCTCCACTTTCAATTCCACCCCTAACTGCAAGCGGCTTCTCTTGGCAATCAATCTGCTCTGCACTGCATGTAGTCGAACACACTGAATGCATCCACCTGCCATTATTTCAGTGTTTTACTTTAGAAGTGCTTTTTTTGATGAATGCAGTAAGTATTAGATGCATGAAATTTATTTACAGACTTTCACATTTGCTTTGGTCAAGTCAGGTCAGGGGCACATTAATGCACAGACTTACAGGGGCTGTAGCCCTGGGGAGAGGCCTACTGACTGTGCCAAAAAATAAATAAATAAATAATTGTAAGGTTTGCTGATAATTCATTTAAATTTACATGAAATCAACATTTCTTTAATAAAGGAGATTTATAATTTGCCACCCTTGGCATTGATTGGCTAATGGACGCTTTAATGGATGTTAACCAGTACACTGTGACTGTATGTTAGTGTAAACAATGGCGGACTTCTAGAAGCAAGAGAGTGGGGCACAAAAAAGGAAAAAGTACAAACTGATAGAACAATGCATTCAGCAGCTTTTAAAAAAAACAACCTTACAGGATTTTTCAAGCCTGCAGATAATATCTGTTGTGCAACAACTGATGTTAACCAGCCTTTTGAGGATGATAGCCAAAGTGACGGGTTTCGAAATGGATCTAAAATGTGCCCTGTAGACAATCAAGACAGCGGCAATAAAACAACGAAATCTTCTGAACAACACTGGCCAAAAGGTGAGAGAATATCTTCACCTGTTATGGGCCTTGATAAAGATGGAAATGTGTCAGTTTCAGACGGCATGTATAAACGTAATTTCTCACAAAGTTATTTCAGACGTGACCTGGGAAATTGAGAGTGTAACCAGAGAATGGGTTTTGTATTCACCTTCCCAAGGAAAAATGTTTTGTTTTGCATGCAAAATTTTTGAAGAAACAGCCAACATGTTCACAAGTGGTTTCAGTTACTGGAAGCATGCAAAATAATGCAAAATGTAGCATGAGCGTTTTGAGACTCACCGAAGAGCCATGCTAACTATTTGCTGGAAAGTGCAGAAAAAGTACAGGTGGACTTTGAACAGAAGAAACTATTTGAAACAATGCGAGTACTCGTCCCAAGTGTTAAGAATGGTGGTAGCAGTTGTAAAAGTCCTGGTAGTAGCTGGCTTTCCTTTAGGGGTCATAGTGATGTTTTTGGTAAACCCAGCATCAGAAACTATTTGGAAAACTTAGAATTAATTAGCCAGTTTGAACCATTCCAAAAAAAGCACACATCGAAAATATAAATATAAATAAAAAATATAAATATAAAAAAATATAAATATAAATAAATGGGAAAGGACAGCCTTCTTAACTTTCTCACGGCATCTGTGTTGATTCTACCCCTGTTGTGGCATACACTGATCAGCTCACACTGATTTTCACTGATTCAGGGAAAGGACAGCCTTCTTACCTTTCTCACGGCATCTGTGTTGATTCTACCCCTGTTGTGGCATACACTGATCAGCTCACACTGATTTTGCAATACCTTTCATGAGGGGGTTTCACTGAGGAACGTTTCCTTAAGTTTTTGCCCATCACAAGACATACAGGCGATTATCTTTGCTCATCTCTGCTGACTGCTTTAAAGGAGATGAAAATAAACATGTCTAGCTGTTGTAAGGGCTTGCAGTCATGTATCAAAGAGATAAACCCTTTAGTTGAATGGGTGCCATGCACTGCCCATACACTTAATTTGGTTGGGGTAAACAGTGTGAACTGCTTTCTAGAAACAGAAGTCTTTTTCTGTTTTGTTGAGACCCTTTTTAATTTGTGCACGAGATCCCCAGCACAATGGCAGACTATCACAGCTGGCTTGCATCCAAATGACAACAGTAGGATAGAGACCTTGAAAATACTTTTAGATACAAGGTGGTCAGTGAACGCCCAAGCCACTAAAGCACTCTGTTAAAATTTTGCGAACATCCAGGAATCCTTGAGAAAGATAGCTGATGACACTATCCAGCAGTTAACCACTCGTGATGAAGCCAGCCGACTAAGATAACATATAAATGTATAAACTGGAAATTGCTTTCCTTTGTAACATGTGGAATACAGTTTTGAAGTGATTTTACAGTATAGGCACAACCAATCAAACTGTTGATTTCGATTTGTCCGTTGCTATATAATTGATATGATCATTAAGGGACTTTGTTGTAGAACGCCGAAATCAGTTAGACACTTTTGAAGCAATGGCAAAAACAAATGTCTCCAACAGTGTCTGTGGTGTACAAATCAGACTCTCAACGTCAGAGAAAGCTCAAAAAGCACAGTGATGAATCCACAGAGCCAGACCAGCACTTGTCAGGCTGTGATATTTTTTTCATCTAGCATGTTTGTACTGGTGATTGACAGACTGGTAGTGGAGCTTGTACACAGATTCAGTTCCTATGACAATGTAAACCAGCCTACTGTAAAGCTTTAGCCCAGGGGCCTTTAGTCACCTAAAGTTGTACCTGTACCAGGTGCATAGGATGTAAAATTGTCCCCAAAAACAAGACAGTCAGCTAAGTTGCTTTTTCACACCAAGGTGTCTTTTCTTGGGGGCCTCTTTTATTTATTTATTTGTTGCTCTTTCTTGCCTTACCTTCTTTCTTATCTACCTTTCTTCCTCTGCTAAAAAAAATTATAGTCTGTGAAGATGGCACTTGTTTCTCTCTTTCTGGGCTTGGCAACTGCTTTTCATGGAGGCCTGACTTAAGCAGGATTGATTTCGGGCACAGAGGAGCCCTGGTGGAGAGTGGCAGAGTCCTGGTGGAGTGTGGTGGAGCCCTGTTGGAGACCAGAGGAACCAGCAGAGGATGTCAAGGCAGTTGGCTCTGGTCTGTGGCTTGCATATGCAGGAGCAAAGTCATTTTCCCCAAGGAATTAAGCTTGTAGGGCCAGATGCCAGTACACCTAGATAGATAGATAGTCAGAGAATTTATTCATCCCAAAGTAAATTAAGGATTGAAAAAAAATTATATATATATATATATATATATATATATATATATATATATATATATATATATATATATATACCTGAAACCTGATATGATGTTCGCTTTATATGATATGACCTTCCTGATATGACCTTCCTTTAGAAAGAGCAAAAACTGTTCTGTCCAGGGAACAGAGCTTATGGGTGCAGTGTGGTGGGAAAGTAAGCAGAACGTTGCCCCATTCCCACAGAAATCCATGGCTGGGACAGACAGGGGGGACACGTGATTGTCCAGCAAGGGCTTCGTATGGTTGGCAAAGTGGTGAAGGAACTGCAACAATTCCTTTGCTTCCATCCAACCAGACCCATTTGCTGCTCCAGCTGATGCAGGCAGACCTTTGTGGTTGAAGTGAGAATGAAATCATTTGAGGTGACATACAAAAAAATGTAGGGATTAAACTACCGAGGGTAATGGACACTGCAACAGTCACAAGCATACACCCTTCCTCCAGAGGTCATTGCTCCTGTCTGGCGGACTCTTTGTATAGTTATTATTTTCTCTGGGGCCTGCACTGTGGTCACATCAGTTTTGTCTATGTTCCATATATTATTTGGAGTGAAATTGTGTGTAGAGTAGAGAGTGTGTAAATTGTTGAAAAAAACAACCCGACTTTTCTCACAGTGTGAACATTAAAACTAGTAGCTCTTGCTACACTGGTGGCCATTTTTTTTTTCTGATCGAAGGAGATTGGTTCGGTAACACTTTCTATGAAGCCCATATTTATAATACATTATAAGGGTATTTGTAAGGCATTATAATGAATGTATAATGCATTGAAAAAAAACACCTTATAATATGTTATATAATCTCATGAATATTCATAAGAACAGTTTTAATATATTATAATTTACTTATTTGTGGTTATAGCTTTTAAGAGTATGATGATTTATAATGAAAATGTTGTATCCACTTTTTCAATGGATTATAATGTATTATATGTCTCTTATCTTGCCATTTTTCTGATGCTACTTTATTTAAAGCAGTCAAAGACCACTTATAAGTAATAATAATAATAGTAATAATAAAATTTTTTATTATTCTTTCAAACAGCCATAAGGTCATGTAACAGATCAGATGAATGTGTGATATAACACATTTGCTTTGAACTATTTTTATTGTAATATCAGTTTGATTATTTTGATGTTGATAAGTAACTCTGCAACTATATCAATTAGCGGTCATTAGAGTATTAGTATGTCTGCTACTTTAATTATATGCTAACACTTTATTTTGGTGGTCAACCAACTCTAAGTGTCTTTGCAAGTATGTCAGCTTATTCTAGAATACTAGATTCTACCATTCTTTAGCATACTAATACTCCAATGAGAGTTAGTTGGCATGTAGCTGCAAAGTTGCTTATAGTCGATTGATTAAGGGGACCATCAAAATAAAATGTAACCATATAAAACATTGCATTTTTTTCAGTTGGAGTATTAAGCTCACATCAATTAATTAAAATTAGCTCCACGGGAAACACTCAAATTGTAGTGGCTTCCTGTCCTTCTTAAGCCACTTCTGTGAGTGAAAGTATGTTTGACGCTGCACCTGTTTTAACCAGACTTGAAATTTATTGTAACAAAAAGGTGAAAACTTGGAAACAAAACTCTTAATTCAAAAACAAACAGTGTGGTGTAATGTAGGGTAATGAATTCCTTATAATCAGCAAATAACATGTCGTCTCTATGGAATCTCTTCATGAGGGTATTAGCTCTCTGTTCAGCTATCATTCTTTTATTAGGTAGGTGAACCTCCTCTTGACGGAATGGAAGTCGAAGTTGATAGTGACCATCTTGTTCAACAACAGAGTCTGCAGCAATTTTGAGGAACATCCTGTCCTTGGCTGAATACTCAGACTTCTCATCACATACCTTTTCAGGAAAATCGTGATTCAGCTGACTCAGGATGAGCTGTTCCATGCTGGAAATTTAAATCCTATTACAGGACACCTTTAGTCGTTCAATTCTGCTTATAGATGGGCTTCTGCCCAATGGTCCATTAATAAGCCATCCCAATTGAGTTAGGACTGCATAGGGTCCGTCTTCTTGACTATTAATGACCCTCCATGGCTCTATAAGCTTTGGAGCATTAACTCCAATCAACAGACCGACTTCCGCTTCAATGGAATTCAAACTGATCTCTTTGAGATATGGTCAGTGCTGAATGTCCTCTTGAGTAGGAATGTTTTCTTTACCAACTGGTATAGAAGCTTGAGTAAAAACCTCTGGCAGGGGCAAACAATTGTTACCGTCAAGGCTACTTACTTCCAGGCCATCCAATTTGTATGTATATATTGGTCTTTCTTATCCCATAGTCCTGAGTAGAACTTCTGTTCTCCTCCCTCTCACATGCAGCTTTTCTGTTAGACTTTCTGTACAGAAAGTTGCAGAACTTCCTGGATCGAGAAAAGCATAAGTCTCTATTATGTTACTCCCATAAGTCTCTATTATATTACTCTTCACTGGCAAAATAGCAAGTTTATAGTCTAAAGGGCCTGGCTCCGCCTGTTCTGCTGACACCATGGCAATTGTAATTAAGTTATTGCAACCTTTATCCTTCTGGCAAGTGTCTTGCTCTTTGAGGGGCATACTTTCGACATGGAGAATTGTGGGGTGGCTTCTGTGACAAGTCTTACAATGCAGATGTTTTCTACAGGATTTGCTCATATGCACCTTTAGAAGACATGCAAAGCATAGTCCTTTTCCCTTTAGAAATCGATCTTCTCTCCATGAGGCTTTAACGCTATCTGACGACATGCTTCCAATGCATGATTGCCAGAACAAAACAAGCAAGGAGCCTGTAATGCAACGCCTATATGGATCTTTATTTCTTTCATACTGGTTATCAGTGGTGATATGGAAGTAGCAAAGCTTTTCTTACTCCCGGACTTGAAAGGACCTTAATGCCCTTTGTAGCAGAAGTAGGGTCTAGAATATTGCTGAAGAGAGGGTCTTGAAGTATCTTTGCCTGTTTTTCAATAAAGGCAACCACATCCTGGAATTTGGCTCTACTGTGTGTTCTTTCAAGAATGTCACATACTATGTTTCTTCACATAGTTTATATGGAAGTTTGGATATAATCTGTTTAAGATTGGAAGGCAAATCAAGATCAAGCATGTTAGGAAGGTCTTCCACAGCATTGCAACAGCCTCTCAACTAAAGTGCATAAGCACTAAGGGCCTTTCCATCATCGGTCCTGATATTAATCCAGCCCAGGGCCTTTTCCATATAAGCACTGGTGATTTTCACTTCATCACTAAAATGACATTTGAGGAGCTTCTTAACTTCACCATAACCCCTTCTATTATCCATATGCAAGCAGCTTCGGACAAGTTCCTTTGACTGGCCAGAAGTAAATTGGCCAGATAGTAAAGTCTATCCCTATTATTGTCTGTATTGTCTTCTATGTTCAAAGGCTTGCATGAAAGGGTGGAAATTTTGTGGATCTCCATCGAACACTGGAATTTCTCTAGATGGGAGTAAAGTGTGCTTTTGCTGCAAGACCAGAAGTTTAGCAATGTCATTTTGCCTCTGCACCACATTCAAAAGATTCATATTTGTAAGCCCCACTTCTGTGCAACTAACAGATGGATTTTGAAAAGTTGTAGCAGAATTATCAGATGTTGCTGCTGTCGCCTCCTCAACATTGGACTTTCGATGAGCTACTTGGTTCAGTTTTGGAGGTTGAAACATTCTTTGCAACAGAGTTTTCAGGATAGCTCCAAGTTGAACAAATTCAAAAGATGGCGTGGGTCCTGGTGATGTATGATCCTGTTTAGTTGATGTCTTAGAATTCTCGGCGCCATACTTTTCAAGATACTCAAACTCAAAAGATTGCTGGGAATTAACAGATCAAACTTGTAGACTTGGGCTTGCTGTTGTTGCAGAGTCTTCAAAGACCTTCAGTTTAGCATCGTTTGCAGCTATGTCACATTCCTAATTTACTGTTTCCAGTCTCATATTCAAAGCAGCTTTTTTCATTTCAAGGGCATGTTTTTGTTTTAATACAGCTTTGCGAGCAAGAAGGGCTGCTTTATCAGCAGTTACTGTTATCCTAATTGATGATACAGATGATGATATACTTGAGCTGTGAGAACTACGAGATTTATGTGACCTCTTGGACACATTCGAAATGCTATCACTTGGCTCGATAAGTGTTTGTGGATCCTTTTGAACATTTTTCCACATCTCACATTCACTCAAAGTTCTCAAATGTAGCCATTTTGACTTAATGTAGTGGCTTCTTTTCCTTCTTAAGCCACTTCTGTGAGGGAAAGTATGTTTGATGCTACACCTGTTTTAACCAGACTTGAAATTCATTGTAACAAAAAGGTGAAAACTTGGAAACAAAACTGTTAATTCAAAAACAAACAGTGTGGTGTAATGTAGGTCAAAAAACTGTCTCCCTTCCCCCTCCCCCTTTGCCACATAACTTCCTGTTTAAGATGGCTACCTTCAGGAAGTCCCCAAAAGGGGTGCAATTCTTTCCATTTACCACAGGGGGAAGAACAGACCCTAGCTACATACAGCCGTGACATTAAGTAACATTATTAATAGCCTTATGGCTCCTACACAAATAACACTCAACATCTAACCACTCACAAGCTGTAGTAAAATACTGTTCAGATCTTAAAGAATGTCAAGATATGATACAGTCCATTATACTGTACATGAATTAGATTTAATATAGTGTTCATTGTGTGTTATAAATAATCATACTCTTAAACTAAAACCACAAATACATAAGTATTATGATGTATCAAAATTGCTGTTATGATCAGAGGTGTAGTGGTAAAAAAAGAGGTGGGTAAACTATAAATTCTGGGTGACCACATCATGGTCACGGTAAGGTGGGCCACTGCCTACCGGTGTATGTGTATCTTGATGACATCGCTATAGTCTATCATTTGATATTACTAATAAGGGTATCACTAGTTGTTCCCTCATATAGGTCACACAATCACTATTCAATTCATAAATTAATCTAAGTTCTTGTAAAAGAGACTTAGAAGGAATAATAAGGTTGAAATCTATAGTTTACTAAATGACAAAACAGAGAGAACAATTTTTTTTAAAGAGGAATAGAGAGGGAGGCTTATATCGAGGGGTTCCAATGCAATGCACTTGTATGTTATGATTAGGGATTTGGGATTATTTTCATAGTCGATCAATCTGTTTTTATATATTTTCTAAATTAATCGTTTAGTTGTTTGGTCTATAATATGCCAGAAAAATGTGGATCAGTGTTTCCCTAAAAGCCCAGGAATGGTCCTTAAATGTCTCGTTTTGTCCACAACTAAAATATATTCAGTTGACTGTCACAGAGGAGAGAAGACACTAGAACATATTCACATTTAACAAGCTGGAATCAAATATTTGTTTTACTTTTGTCTTTCATATATTTTATCAATGACACAGACAGCTTCATTGCAGAAGGATATTCTTTTGGTCACGTGGTTCACGTGAGATGATTGACAGCTTTACAAACTAATGATATTGCACTGATGTCATAGCTGACGCGAATCAATAAGAGGAGTAATCGCTAGCTCTGTTAGCTGTTTTAGTTCTTCAGACCACATAAACCAGTGTAAAATGAATAGAAATGTTATTCTGTATGACGAGATATTTTACAAACATGTCATAAAATTATTATCTATTCAAATGTGTGCACCATTGGACTATAGCCCTGGCGGATCGTGGATATTGTATATATACGAACACATATAAACCGGAGATGAGATGAATGGCTGCTGTATGAGTGATGAATTCTATTCAAAATAATGATCGTTATTATTATTATTATTATTATTATTATTATTAATTGCCGGATATCCATTTTTGAATCTTTATGCAGTCTGTTGCGTGTCGTTCCTTGTGAACGAATCTTTAATATGACTCAGGACTATCGAGTTGTCTCAGAGAGTGAGTCGTTCATTTTGTGTTGACCGCACATGCGCATTACACAACATATGGGTTCTGAATCGACAGGTGAGGTCCGAGTCTTTTATTCTTCATGTCAGTCCCATAGAGACGGGAAGAGAAATGATTAGTTAATTTTGCTGAACGAGACTCAAAGATCTGAGTCAGTAAAATGATCCGAACTTCCCACTACTGGCAACACCGCAAGCAATTGGTCAACACTGACAAGTTGCAGTGCAATATGAAAGTATCTTTAACAACAAACACCCTATGAAACTAATAATGAACAATATGAAACTAAAACGACATGAGCTTAATTTAAAGTGTCATAGGAACTGTAGGCTATTTAGAGGTGGATTAACTCAATTTAGAGGTGGATAAACGCACTTTGTAGGTGGGTAAACGCTATTTCCGAATTTTGGGAGGTGCGTAAACGGCGTTTACGTGCGTTTAGCCTCCACTACATCCCTGGTTATGATTATTCATGAGTTGATATAACATATTATTAAGTTTTTCATAATGCATTATGCATTTATTATAATGTCTTAAGAGTACCCTTATAATGTATTATAAATACAGGCTTCATAGAAAGTGTTAACATATTTATTTTAATTTTTTTTTTTTTAATTGTTGACTTACATTAAGTAACATTTTGTTTATATCAAATGTATTGGTATATGTAGTCTTTGGTGTATGGTATATAGTCTTTAGAAACATTTATATTTTTATTTTGCATGAATGTTTTTATATTTGGGGAAAAAAATATTGGTGTACAAATATGACAATAAATGTCATTTCTCTGTCTTTACTTGCCAAAATCTGATAAACCACCATGTGCTTCAGGTTCAGATCCTGTGTCCACCAGCCAGCTGTCTGCCATAGAAGGAATTGAGACTGAAACATGGTAAACAATACAACAGTCTTCAGCTGAAATTGATACCCCTTCTCTAATCAAATGGGCACATGTACTTATGTGGTGATTTCTTTGGAAAACTGACTTGGCTTTTAGTTTAGCCTTACATGCAAAATATAAATTCTAAACTAAAAGTTAAACAAGCCAGGAATGTCCCTTGATTTTCACACACTACCGTAGCCAGTCTTATGTGGATGTGTAAAAATAAGAATTATATAAAAAAAATAAAAAATAAAAAAAAATCATGGGTAAGACTGCTGACCAGAAGGCCATCATTGACACCCTCAAGCAAGAGGGTAAGACACAGAAATACATTTCTGAACGAATAGGCTGTTCTCAGAGTGCTTTATCAAGGCACCTCATTGGGAAGTCTGTGGGAAGGAAAAAGTGTGGCAAAAAACGCTGCACAACGAGAATCTTCCTCACAACCCTGAGGAAGATTGTGGAGAAGGACCGATTCCAGACCTTGGGGGACCTGCGGAAGCAGTGGACTGAGTCTGGAGTAGAAACATCCAGAGCCACCGTGCACAGGCGTGTGCAGGAAATGGGCTACAGGTGCCGCATTCCCCAGGTCAAGCCACTTTTGAACCAGAAACAGCGGCAGAAGCGCCTGACCTGGGCTACAGAGAAGCAGCACTGGACTTTTGGACAAATTTTGCATGTCATTCGGAAATCAAGGTGCCAGAGTCTGGAGGAAGACTGGGGAGAAGGAAATGCCAAAATACCTGAAGTCCAGTGTCAAGTACCCACAGTCAGTGATGGTCTGGGGTGCCATGTCACCTGCTGGTGTTGGTCCACTGTGATTTATCAAGGGCAGGGTCAATGCAGCTAGCTATCAGGAGATTTTTGAGCACTTCATGCTTCCATCTGCTGAAAAGCTTTATGGAGATGAAGATTTCATTTTTCAGCATGACCTGGCACCTGCTCACAGTGCCAAAACCACTGGTAAATGGTTTACTGACCATGGTATTACTGTGCTCAATTGGCCTGCCAACTCTCCTGTCCTGAACCCCATAGAGAATCTGTGGGATATTGTGAAGAGAAAGCTGAGAGACACAAGACCCAACACTCTGGATGAGCTTAAGGCCGCTATCGAAGCATCCTGGGCCTCCATAACACCTCAGCAGTGCCACAGGCTGATTGCCTCCAAGCCACGCCGCATTGAAGCAGTCATTTCTGCAAAAGGATTCCCGACCAAGTATTGAGTGCATAACTGAACATAATTATTTGAAGGTTGACTTTTTTTGTATTAAAAACACTTTTCTTTTATTGGTCGGATGAAATATGCTAATTTTTTGAGACAGGCATTTTGGGTTTTCATGAGCTGTATGCAAAAATCATCAGTATTAAAACAATAAAAGACTTGAAATATTTCAGTTGGTGTGCAATGAATCTAAAATATATGAAAGTTTAATTTTTATAATTACATTATGGAAAATAATGAACTTTATCACAATATGCAATTTTTTTGAGAAGGAGCTGTATATTTGTTTTTAATAAAACACCTCTAGCACAGTTTCCTGACAGGCTTATGTTTACTTAATTCCAAACTAATTAAATCATAATTCAAACTGTTTACTCACCTTGCTGGACCAATCTGTATGTTATTGGTACTTTGAAATAAGCACATTTATGCTGTCATCTTTTTATTTAAAGTGCTATAATGAGCAGTAATTATGCTCAAGAGGATAGCCACCTAACATGGTGTATTGCAACAATGTGTGATAGTGAGGTATCGAACACCTAGCTTGTACATGGTTCGCAGAATACACAAACTGCTGTCAATTAAATGTCCAGCTTCAACCCCAATCAGACTCGCTTGTCTTATTCTGTTCAAAGGCTTCCAATATATCTGCAACAAAATTTTAGTTTTAGTTTATTTAAAAATGCTATAAACATTTATAAATACACATAGATATTCACACTACCACGATAATTCCATTGTGCTTTGGGGAATATGGTGTTGGTGGTTGTTACAGTGTTTGTGTAGGTCACTTCTAATCTTTTTTAACTAAGATTATGGAATCATCTGTTTTTTTCACTTTACCTCTCTTACTGTAAACAGCTGCATAATTTGAAGTATCATTCATGTTTAAGCAACAATGCTATACCTGGGTGTACTGGAAATGTGTCATTGTCAGTATTGACATCTGTTTGATTCTATATGGTATTTGATTTGATCTGTTTGAGTTATTGCAAGGATTTGTACAGTATTTACTGCTGCTTCACTATCTTACCTTGACTGCTAGTAGCAAACTTGAAGACCTCTGGGTATTTATGACACATCCTGTGGATTACATCAATCTGCTCCAAGGTCTGTCTTACTACATCTTTGTACTGTGTATTACATGGTACATATGCAGCCCAGAACTGCAATAAAATATTAAATAAAATATTATTATATTACTATATATTATATTATATTATTATTATATTACTGCAATAAAATATTACCACACATTTGTTTGTCAATTATGGTGAATGTTTCTATGTTTTGTATGTAGGCCTGTTTGTTTGTGTTTGTACCTGTGCTGAGAGGTGCCCTTCTTAGATTTTTGGAATTTGGTGTGTGTGGAGTTTAGTTTGTACAAGTCCACCGAGATGGGAGTTTTACTTACTCAAACATGTTCTGTGGGCAGAAAGGAAAGTGGTTGGTTTACAGATTCAACCAATGAAATTGAAGCAGAGGAGTTGAAAAGTGTGGAAGAAATACTTCAGACAGATACATTACTGACGTTTCGTGGGAGGCATTTATTGCAAAGTTAATTTACTGTGCATTCTTATGAAAAAATGAACATCTCTAACATTTTAAAAGATAATTAGCGAATAAAAGACACAAAGAACAAATAATCATGGACTAAATATCATATAGCATGCATTTTTACTTGACTCCATCATCAGTTGATTCCACCAAAGCTGGTTATGAGGTAACTGGAGTAAAACATGCTTTTCCAATGCTTCTACGCTGTCTGGGAAACTGATATGAGCGAAAAATAACTCGTTCATATCTTCTTGACATTACATCAGTCAGTTAACATTAGCATTAGAATTAGGATTGCTCTCAGGGCAGGAGTACTCCATATTCATATTACTGTTATTTTACTAAACTATGTGCTTCTCTCAGGGCAGGAGTACTCCATATTCATATTACTGTTATTTTTAATGAACTGTGTGTTGCTCTCAGGGCAGGAGTACTCCATATTCATATTACTGCTATTTTACTAAACTATGTGCTGCTCCCAGGGCAGAAGTACTCAATATCCATGTTACTATTATTTTACTAATCTATGCGTTGCTCTCAGGGCAGGAGTAATCAATATTCATATTACTGTTATTTTAAGTGTAACGTGCTGCTCTCACGGCAGGAGTACTCAATATTCATATTCCTGTTAAGTTTAGTGTATTATGTGCTGCTCTCAGGCAAAAGTACTCAATACTCATATTACTGTTATTTTTAGTGCACTATGTGCGGCTCTCAGGCCGGGAGTGCTCAATATTCATATTACTGTAAAGTTTAGTGTATTATGTGGTGGTCTCAGGGCAGAAGTACTCAATATTCATATTACTGTTTTTTTTGTGCACTATGTGCTGCTCTCAAGACGGGAGACCTCAATATTCATATTACTATTATTTTACTAAACTATGTGCTGCTCTCAGGGCAGGAGTACTCAATATTCATATTCCTATTACTTTATTAAACTATGTGCTGCTCTCAGGGAAGAAGTACTCAATATTCATTTTACTATTATTTTAATAAACTATGTGCTTCTCTCAGGACAAGAGGACCCAATATTCATATTACTATTATTTTACTAATCTATGTGCTGCTCTAAGGGCAGGAGAACTCAATATTCATATTACTGTTATTTTGATAAACTATGCGCTGCTCTAAGGGCAGGACTACTTAATACTCATATCACTGTTATTTTTACTGTTCTATGAGGTGCTCAATGCTAGAGTAATCAATATTCATATCACTGTTATTGTTAGTGTACTATGTGTTGCTCTCAGGGCAGGAGTACTCAATATTCATATAACTATTATGTTTACTGATCTATGAGCTGCTCTCAAGGCAGGATTACTCAATATTCATATTACAGTTATTTTCTACTTTTCTATGAGCTGCTCTCAGGGAAGGAGTACTCAATATTCACATAACTGTTATGTTTACTGTTCTATGAGCTGATCTCAAGGTAGAAGTACACTCAATATTAATATTACTGTTATTTTTAGTGTATTTTGTGCTGCTCTCAGGGCAGAAGTACTTGATATTCATATCACTGTTTTTAGTGTATCCATTTCCTAACCACTGTTAATTCTTTTAAACAACACATATCAATCATGAACAACATTCATTAAAAATGGCTGTCAGTGCCAGTGTAGTCTAATTTACAGCATAGTCTACACTGCATAGATATATTTTTTTAATTTTGTTATATATAGTATTGATATAGTTTTCCTGTTAATATTAATGTGTTATAGGCTAGTAAACTTATTAATATTTTTAAGAGTAATCTTTTTTTAATTATTAAATTTTTAAATCAATAGACAATTTCTGCATTATTGAATGATCTTTTATTTTATTTATAAAATCACATAATAGCCAAATTTGAAGGGTAATTGGTCCTATGGGGACGTAAGCGATTATCAACATTTACAGGGGTAAGCCTGTGATTTTATTGCCATCTGAATCCATAATGTCATTGTTTTTTCTTCCACCATCCCCATGAAAATGCCTGGCTGAATCCCAAGGTCATGTGGTAATTCAACTGCTGTCCAAATCCACATCTCTGAGAATGAATAATTTCAAAAGTAACCATTTAAATAAAATTTCACCTCTATTTAACACCATATACTAACTGTTGTACTTTGCATGCATATCACTGAAAAAAAGTATATATATATATATATATATATATATATATATATATATATATATATATGCACACACACATCTGTCTTCTCTAATGTGAATTAATCATCAAATCCATGAGTTATCACTGAGGTGTAA
This sequence comes from Carassius gibelio, assembly GCF_023724105.1. NCBI lineage: Eukaryota > Metazoa > Chordata > Actinopteri > Cypriniformes > Cyprinidae > Carassius > Carassius gibelio. The sequence goes on along the minus strand of NC_068377.1, from coordinate 8,557,719 downwards.
TGTAAATAATTTCTGACATATGTTCATATGAATAACAATTGCCATCTGAATTGTGAATGTGATTTCAAAAGTTCTGGGTGTCGAACTATGTGCAACCACTTAATGTTCTCATAGGCTGTTGCAGAGGAATTAAGCCCTGTAATTCTAAAAATTACAAAAAAATGTTTTCTTTTTTTTGTGCTGTAAATGTTGTTTTATTCAATGTCTGTTGTACAGATTGTTTGTGTAAGAACAAAATGAAATGTTGATTGAAAATAATCAGATTATAAGTCTAATATTACAATAAAATATCAAATATAATTATCCCTTCTTTCCTTTTTTAAACAATTACAATTACAAACAAACACAATACACAGGAAGATTTTGCAGCAAAAGGTAGGTGCATCATTAAACTGCTGTAGTTTGAACGTGCTCCCTTTAAACCAGGCCCTAGGTCTGATATCTTCTCAAAGCCAGTTTCTCAAAGTGTTTGCAACGTCTTCCTGCATTTGAAATGCATAAAGAGTCTGGTTTCAATTTACACTGATGATTATGAAAAAATAAGTAAAAATATAAAAATATAAACAAAAACATTATTTTACCTGAACTCTTTTGGACTAACTCTAATTTAACTACAGTGATTGAGGGCAGATTAGAGTAGTAGACGTTTGAAGGACAGCTGATGACGTCCATAGGCTAACATTATGCAAACAAATCTAACAGGTAACTGGTATCATGAAGTGAGATTGGAGATTCTGACACTCATTTCAGCAGAGTAGATCAGAATCAATGTTCTTACTTTTATGAAACAACACCTTATTTAATCTGTAAACCTTTGCAGATCCAAACAGCTATTTTGCAATTCATGAAATAATGAAATAATTTCCTTTCTCTAAAAAGGGACCACTGATGGCTTCTGCCTTTTCCAAGAATGTTATTCTACAAAGAGAAGTACAACTACATGAAACGTATGAAACAAATGTATGGGCCCTGAGAGCAGCACATAGTTTAGTAAAATAATAGTAATAAGAATATTAAATACCCCCCCCCCCCCCCCAAGAGCAGCACATAATAAACTAAAAATAACAGTAAAATGAATATTGAGTACTCCTGCCCTGAGAGCAGCACCTAGATTATTAAAATAACAGTAATATGAATATTGAGTTCTCCTGCCCTGAGAGCAGCACACAGCTTACTAAAATAATAGTAATTTGAATATTGAGTACTTCTGCCCTGAAAGCAGAGCATAGATGATTAAAATAATATTAATATGAATATTGAGTACTCATGCCCTGAGAGCAGCGCATGGATTATTAAAATAATAGTAATATGAATATTGAGTACTCCTGCCCTGAGAGCAGCTCATAGAACAGTAAAGATAACAGTAAAATGAATACTGAGTTTTCCTGCCCTGAGAGCAGCGCATAGTTTATTAAAATAACAGTAATATGAATATTGAATACTCCTGCCCTGAGAGCAGTGCATAGATTATTAAAATAATAGTAATATGAATGTTGAGTACTCCTGCCCTGAGAGCAGCTCATAGTTTAGTAAAATAATAGTAATATGAATATTGAGCACTTCTGCCCTGAGAGCAGCACATAGTTTAGTGAAATAATAGTAATATGAATATTGAATATTCCTGCCCTGAGAGCAGCATATAGTTTAAAATAACAGTAATATGAATATTGAGTACCCCTACACTGAGAGCAGTGCATAGATTAGTAAAATGATAGTAATATAAATATTTAGCACTCCTGCCCTGAGAGCAGTGCACACATTATTAAAATAACAGTAATATGAATATTGAGTACTCGTGCCCTGAGAGCAGCAAATAATACACTAAATAATACACTAAAAATAACAGTAATATGAATATTGAATATTCCTGCCCTGGGAGCAGCACATAGATTATAAATAATAGTAGCATGAATAATGAGTACTCCTGCCCTTAGAGCAGCTCATAGTTTGATAAAATAATAGGAATATTGAGTACTTCTGCCCAGAGAGCAGCACACAGTTCATTAAAAATAACAGTAATATCAATATTGAGTACTCCTGCCCTGAGAGCAGTGCTAATGCTAATGGTAACGCTAACTGACTGATATAATGTCAAGGAGGGTTCTTTCTTCGCTCATATCGGTTTCACAGACAGCGTAGAAGCATTGGGAAAGCATGTTTTAATCCAGCTACCTCTTATTAAATGTTAGAGATGTTCATTTTTTTAATGAAAATACATGGTAAATGAACTTACCTTGCAATAAATGCCTCCACGATATCAGTAATGTATTTATCTGAAGTATTCCTTCCACATGTTAAAATTTCCTGATTCCACCTCTGCTTCAATTTGCATTGGTTAAATCTGTAAATCAATCATTTTCCTTTCTGCCCTCAGAACATGTTTGAGTAAGCAAAACTCCCTAAATCTGCCGTTTTTAACTGATTATTAAACAAATCTCTGCCAGGGAAGGTCATTCTGTCTGTTTCATAAGATATTTCAAATCACTTTTCAGCTTGAATCATAGATAACAAGAGAAAAAGAAAGAGAAACAAGAGAACGTTTCCTTGTAAATTCAAGCATCTGTGTTTTACACTTTATTACTTGTTTATTGCAATTACTTATTTGTACCTTTCAAAAGGATACATGCCCCACCTCACAACAGCTTTTGTACATTTTTTATTAGAGTAGCAGATCTATCTGTTGCTGCAAAACATTTGTAAAATGAAACATTGTTTACATGCACTAATTTTAAAATATGAGAAGGAATTCGATCTGATTTCAGTGCTGTTTATATAAAAGAATATTTTTATTTTAAAGATTATGAGGGCACAAGATAAAAAAAAATATTAGCACAGATAAAACATTTATAATAAACAATACAATATTAAAAATGCTTATTTCATAGTGAAATTTCTACTTTGATATCTTGTTTTACATAATAATAATAATAATAATAATAATAATAATAAGAAGAAGAAGAAGAAGAAGAAGAAGAATACAATGTTTAGGCTACTTAAGAAGCAAAACTGCATTAAGGTAGATAGATAGATAGATAGATAGATAGATAGATAGATAGATAGATAGATAGATAGATAGATAGATAGATAGATTTGGATGGATGGATAGATAGATAGATTTCTTTATTATTATTCTGTTTTAGTAGAATAAATAGATTGACTTACCCATCTGTAAGTGGAGAGTTAGCCATAAACAGGACAGATATTCCATAAAAGACATGTATTTAGTTTTAACTAGAGAAAGGTGAAATAAGTGATTATGGAAAAGTACATTAAGTGAGTGAGCTGTTTTTTTAAAAACCCTAAAAATATTAAAGTTTCAAGGACGAGCGTGGAGGTTGATTTAGCTACCACCAACTCCAGCTTTAATATTGGCAACTCTGTCAACGTTGAAAACTGGATTAGAGAGCTCTCTAATTGGAATTCTGACTAGCAAGAATTCAGTTGAAGAGCTCTGTTATTAAAACTGAATGGAAGTTAATGGAGACATATGACTAGAAAAAACTCATTTGTAGAGCTATCTAATTGGAATTCTTACTAGTAAGAAATGAATTAGAGAGCTCTATAATAATAATTGTTAATAGTAATTGTAGCACCGCCACATAAGGAGAAGTTTATTTATAGCTGCAGGTACCTATTGCAATGGTCTGCTTATTTATTTGTTGATTGCTTTCTCTCAGTGTACTGTTTTCTCACTGTGGTATCGCTGTGATTGACCCAGAATTATTGTATTGCGAGATTCATCTCGCGCCCCATGGTCACATGCCGTGGCGTCGGTAATGGGAAGTGTTTTTTTTTTTCTTTATAGAATGCTGGCATACCAGCGTTCGTGATCTGCGTCTATATAAATATATATCGTACAGTACAGACCAAAGTTTGGACACACCTTCTCATTCAAAGAGTTTTCTTTATTTTCATGACTATGAAAATTGTAGAGTCACACTGAAGGCATCAAGGGCTATTTGACCAAGAAGGAGAGTGATGGGGTGCTGTGCCAGATGACCTGGCCTCCACAGTCACCGGACCTGAACCCAATCAATATTTTTTGGGGTGAGCTGGACCGCAGACAGAAGGCAAAAGGGCCAACAAGTGCTAAGCATCTCTCTGGGAACTCCTTCAAGACTGTTGGAAGACCATTTCAGGTGACTACCTCTTGAAGCTCATCTAGAGAATGCCAGGAGTGTGCAAAGCAGTAATCAAAGCAAAAGGTGGCTACTTTGAAGAACCTAGAATATGACATATTTTCAGTTGTTTGACACTTTTTGTTATGTATATAATTCCATATATAATTCCACATGTGTTAATTCATAGTTTTGATGAAAAAAAAAAAAAAAAAAGGAAAAGCTAAATTCTACAGTATATTGTACATTTCGTAAATCCTATTTATTTTATTATTATTATTTTTTTACTTGAATAAATTCACTTGTAAAAAAAAAAAAAAAAAAAACAGTAATATAGCACATTTTTGATTAATTTATTTTTTTTGTCACCCCTGTATATATCCAAGTTAAATTTGAGAATATATTAATTATTTATTTTTTTCTTTGAAAGAAACTCCCTACTTCTTTTCATGGCTTGGCACTGCTCTCTTCCCTGCCTTCAAAATAAACACTTATGTGTGTCTGTTATTCTCAATCTCAAAAAAAAAAAGAAAAAAAAAGAATAAAAATTGTGAATGAAATGCACAGAATGCATCCATGTAATTTCACGTGTAAATGACTAAGTTAGGCCTGACAATTTAACTGACTATCTAACTGACTTACTCTCAAGCATTAACAAGTAACGTTTCACCAGACAATTATTATTATGGAACATTCTGTGCATACTGTCATTTGGTGCAATCTTGCTTTGTGGTCACTGTCACAAAATAAACTGCTACAAAATATGCAAATCACCATGGCTGTTTATTGTTTGATAGCACCCAGGGTATTTTACTTTTATTGTGTTTTATTAAATCAACTACGACCAACGCGAGCAGAGCCTGATGGGGTAAAAACATTGATCTGAGAAAACCATACAAACATATTAAACCTAAAGGTTACCTACCAGCTCTTTGTTTGGTGTCTTGTGATGTGTCCTTCTTGAACAATTTGAATCTTTAATGTGACTATGGAAGAACGAGTCGTCTCTATGACGGAGACATCACTTTGATTGTTTTTTTTTATTTTATTTTTTTTTACAGTGGATTCTGATCTTCAAAAATGACCGTGTTGTATGATTTATGTCTTTTGAGTTCACCCTTCAGTAGAGCCCGACAGATTTGGATTTTTGGGGGCCGATGCCGATATTACCTCGAAAAGAGCCGATTTATAAGCCGATATTTTGATTTTGAAAATAAACTGGATATTAGACCCATTTCCTATAAACTGCACTTACACAACATTCAATAGCTAAATATCTGCCTGTTCTATGTATGTGGGCTGTATAAACCATTTTCCAGAAGGGATTTATGTAAAAAAAAAAAAAAAAGCCTTAGATTACAGTCTCAATGACTAAACAATTGCACATCAAAAGTATATATTTTTTAATGATCAAAAAACAGTCTGGTTTTAAACATTTAACACTTTTACTTTCTACCAGTTGAAGCTGGTTTTAACAGTCTGTGTGTGTACTGTAAATAAATTATAATACTAAAGTTAAAGTGTTTGCAGAAGTAGTCCCACACTTTGCTGCTACAGCATTCACCTTTTTCAGGCATCTGTAGGGCAGAAAGAGAGAAAGAGAAAGAATAAGCATGTGTATTAATATCACCATGTATCATTACTCATGTCATCAGTAGAATTATAATAATAATAATAAACAGGGATCTCCTACATAGGCAAAAATGAGAAAAATATATATTTTTTTTTATTTGTCAAGCAATAGGTATTACCTACTTATATTTAACTATATTATTTCAACATTTCCCTGTTGTGTCTGTAAAGCTGCTTCGAAACAATATGTAAAAAAAAAAAAAAAAAAAAAAAAAAAGAAAAAAAGCGCGTGTTCAGCTCACATTTATTTACATGTCCCCTCTGGTTTAATCATTTCTGACGCACCTACTGTAGTTACTGTAACTACACTATATTTGCTCTCACAGACACATTCACAACGGACCCATATATCTTCTCCTCTTCTCTTTGTGCAGTCTGAATCAAAACATCGTCATGCGCTGGCGAACGTAAAGTTAGCCTACTGTTACCGGAAGATTACGGAATCAATTCGAAGTTGAATGGTTAACGTTAGTGTCATGAACACACCGCTGTCAATTTTGAGAAGAACCACCTTCAAACAAGTTAATAGCAAGCATTTAAGGGGCCTGCTAAAAAGGAAACTATATTAGCGTTAGAGTAACGTAACCAGCCTGAATTCACCAAATTGAATTGGGTAGCCTCTTCTTCCTTGCTTCTCTCTTAATTCTCATCAGCAGGACTAGCGCTATCGCTCGCTTCTTACAACGGGACAGATACATGTTTGCTGCTGACCGAAAGGAGGAACAACAGACTATGAAAGAGCTCCCGCTAAAAGTTTTTAAAACTCCGCCAACGCCATAGCGCAGCGCAAATCGCGTTGTATCTGAAGGGCAACGCTAAACCCAGCGGGCAAGCGGCGTATACCGCGTCCTGTGTGAAAGGACACGGTCATTACGTGGGAAACACACCGCAATAGAATAAGAATAAGTTAAATGCTAACGTTATAGTTTGACCTCTTATCAGGCACGTGCACAGGTAGGGCTCAACCTGTGCAGAACACATGCCCTTTTTGCCCTTACACTCCGAAGTGCCCTTTTTTTGGTGTTTTTTTTTTTTTTTTTTTTTTTTTTTTTTTTTTTATCAACGCTATTGGTCACCCTTTACGCCTGTCTGTCTGTTTTACAAATATTTAGCAAATAAAAGTTCTTAAAACGAGCTTGTGTAAATCTTATTCGTTCCTCAAGCTGTCATTAAGCTGATAACTCCGCCCCCTCTATATTCATTGAATCAACACGCAGTACAGATGACAACAACTGAGCTGAACAAAGTTTTGCGAAGGGTAAATAGATGTCTTGTTGTTTGAATAAGTACTACTAAACACAATGTCTATAAAGGCTCATATTTTATTTATTTGATGTCTGACTGACTGACTGAGACATGTGGGTAAACATTCTTTTACTGTCTATGGTGGGAAGTAGCCTGAGAGAGAGGGCTAACATTTGCCATCTAGTCATAGCCAATACATAGCCAACACTTAAATAGCCTGTGCATACAGTAGCATTTCATCTTTTATAAAATGCGATTTTGGCCAAATGCATTTTACCACAGGAAAAACTGAGCGCTCCGTCTATATAGCTACAAAAACTAGTTTGTAACCTGTAGATGAAAATGTAATGTGATGCCGGCAGCGGCAGGCGACGTCGCCGTTTTAATGACGGACAAAAAAAATCACATTTGCACACATTCGCTGGTCAAAAACTGTATATTGATAAGTAATACAACAACATATAATTTGTTTTTACCATCGGAAAATCATAACAGGTGCGCCCCCTCGCTGTTTCGTACTGGAACTTACACAAAGCGACCAGTGATCCTCGTCACCTAGATAACATATTTCTAAGAAATTTCTTCTTTGATTTATGATTGCTGATACAATTAATTTATTAACATTTAGGCTAATCATGTTATGGTATACTCTCCGCTCGTCCTCACATGTATAAAATGTAGTAAAACATGGTTTTACTACAGTAATGTAGTAGTAACTAAAATAAAATTACAGAAGATCACTGAAATCTTTATATTTTATCATGCAGAATGTAATTCATGATTCATTCCAAGGCTTCATTTATTTGATCCAAAATACAGCAAAAACAGTAATATTGTGTAATATTTTTTACAATTTTTTTTAAATAACTGTTTTCTATTTGAATATATTTAAAAATGTTATTTATTTTTGTGATCAAAGCTGAATTTTCAGCATCATTACTCCAGTTCAGTACTCTTTAGTGTCACATGATGCTTCAGAAATGCTTTTCACTGCAACTGTACTTTTCACACTATTTTTATTATTTTTTATTTTTTCATTGCTGGCTTATTTTAAGGAAAGTGTAGTGAATAAGAGACCTTCAAGAGACCAACTTCCCTGGTCCACCACAGTATCAAATTTTTGCCAGGTAGGCGGATACATGTTGGATATGTTATAGTAACGGTATGGCTATAGTTTCTTATAATCTGGAATTGAGTTGGACATAATTACTTAAATTATATTTCAAAAAAGTTTGTCAAAAATACTTGACTCATTGCTCACCTTCCCCTCTTCAATGTCATTCATAATCATGTTAACCAAATAATACAAATAAGCTTATAAAACCAAACAGAATAGCTAAAAAAGAGAATATATATAATTGATATAAAAAAGGGAGGGGGGTGCCCTTTTTCAGTTTCAGCACATGCCCCTCAAAAGGTCTGTGCACGGCCCTGCCTCTTATTAACGTTCGCGCTCTTCCACTGATAAACATGGTATTAGCTTTGTGGCTAATCTAATATAGCAATGCATTAGCAGCTGTAAGTGATGTTGCAGAATAGAAGTTAGAAGTGATAATGATAGGACCGTTAGCTAGAACTACCACACCGTTTTTATATACAGTGTATGAACTAAATCTACAATCATTTCACATGACGAACGACAGACTCACCTGGGTGGCTTGGCTGATCGCTTTCTTCTGTAGTGAATTTCTGGCGCTGTTGTCAACTCTGGAGTTGCAGACCGCCCTCTGGTGGGAAAACTATGCAACACTCATAACATGAGTGAAGCATGAGACTCCGTTTCTCATGTTTCATCGGCCGTTATAAACGCCAATGCCGATTTAAATGCAATTAGCTCATATCGGCCGATAATATCGGCCGGGCTCTACCCTTCAGATTAGACTATAGAACTGTAGTGTTACTTGTTTAGGATTCAAAATGTTATTTGCTTTTAATTTATGTCATAATGTCCTTTTTGAGCAAGCATCTTATACATATATTAGACAAATTTGACAAGTCTGCCTAGGAAAAGCAATTATTATACCAGCAAACTCAATATTGGATTAAAAATTAAACTAGGCTATAAATACTATATACTAGATTATTTTATTATATTATTATATAGCCTAGTGTTTATTTACTGATAGACAGTCAAAAAGACAAATTAATCAATATTTTATTTATAACAGGGTTTTATTTATTTATAAAATAATAACACACCACAGATCCTCAAGAAACAGTAACAAAAAACACAGTGACATAAATAGCGCATGGATGTCACGTGATTAAGAAATGATTTGAACCTGAAGACTTGTCAGACAAGAGGTGAGTTGATCTTTTCTGTATCTTTATAGCATTTTAGTTTTGTATTGTTTGTAGTGTGATCAACGTTTGCGTAAGTACTAGATGTGTTGGGGAAGTAACACGTAACATTTTAATTACATTTTGCTAAAATGAACGAAATTACTCGAAAAAAGATTAGTTCATTTTGCTGAACGCGACTCAAAAGTCAGAGTCGGTATAATGATCTGAACTTCCCATCACTAGTGTCTCGACTTCCCACACTTGAAGTCCGCGACGAGCGTTGTTTCTCTGACGACGCTGCACTTCTTTGAATCGCGAACTTCAGTGGAGTCTATAAAATGATTGGACATAAAATGAACCAAACACACGACATCTTTTGGGGGGGGCACCTGGGGTGGCCAATCAAATTTCAGGGGGGGCAAGACCCGCCCCTGTCGAGGAGAACTTTGCAAAGGAGAGTTCGGTTTAGTGTTGCTGTCTGTGAGAAGCAGCTCTCTCTCTGTGTGCTCACTGAACACAGCGTGCGAGTAACCAGCTACTCAGTTGAGCGCTTTTCCGCGTCTTGTGTTTGGATGCTTTAAACTCTTTTTAATGTTTAAATCAACAAGTGGCAAGGCTTAAAAACACGTGAAAATGGTAAGTTTTCGTGACCACAAGCAGTAGTGGCCTGTCAACCCTCGGCCGTGGGCCCCTATAATCGTCACCACCTTTCACCCCACTAGCGAGGCCCTGCACACACATAAAGAATTGTATCTTGTTTTAGGGTTTGTTTGCTGTGAAATTGAATGTATAAAACACTTTGTTTGGCTATTTAATTTGGCTTATGAGATCTCCTTTATACACTCGTTCGTGCTCCCTTTGTTTAATTTGTGTAGCTGTCACGCTTTGCCGGGAATTGTTACATACTGGTGGCCAGTACGGGGACGTTCTAGTTGTGTACTATTGTTTAATATTTAGTTATGGAGTAGCCAATACCCAGTTTGTAGTGGTTGATACTAATGACAATGTGGAACAAAATGTCATTGAATCTAGGGTTAGCCCAGATGATACCCCTGTTATGGATTTCACAGCAGCCCTTTTGTCACTAGACGTAATCCTACTGATGAAATCTCATCTATGTTGAGTTCACTGTATATTTCTGATAATGACGAAACTGATGAGGAGGATGATGAAAGCTGTGTAATGAATGTTAATGTGGTGCAAACTTTAAGGTGGATTTATTGGCTCTGAGTTCAAAAGTACAATCAGTGGAACATGAATTCGAGCAGTCTGTTGAAAGCACTATTAATCGGGAGGAGAGTTTCAGAGAGGCAGTGGACGCTAGTTTAGCAGACGTAGAGGAATATTTGCGATCCAACTTAGAGAAGTTGGAAAGGACTGTGGCTGACTGTTTGATAAGGAGAGATACCAAGTGGGAAAATCTAATAAAAAAGCTATGACTAACTAGTACCCCTTATCACTCAAGAATACCTCCTGCTAACTCCATTTCCTCTGTTCATGTTCCCATAACCCCAGTACCGACACCCAGTGTTAAAGTGCCACTACCAAGATCTGCCAATGCAACATATAAAGCTTGCCCAGTGTCTACTCCCAGAACCACAGTGCTTAACCCTCCTGTTGTTCCCAGTAACATCACGACCAAAGGGCTATTCCAATTACGATCTATGCCATATGGGCTACGGAATGCCGCTGCCACCTTCCAGAAACTGATGGAAAGGTTCCTGGCAGAGTTGAGGGCAGAATTCTATTTTGTCTACATTGATGACATCATTATCTACTCAAAAACCCAAGATGAACATATTCAAGTGAAGTGAAAAAAAAAAGTGAAAGTGAAAGAAAGTGAAGTGACATTCAGCCAAGTATGGTGACCCATACTCAGAATTTGTGCTCTGCATTTAACCCATCCGAAATGCACACACACAGAGCAGTGAACACACACACACTGTGAGCACACACCCGGAGCAGTGGGCAGCCATTTATTCAACATCAAAACATCATACTCCAGAGACTCACCCAGGCAAACCTTACCATGGAAATATGAAAAAATGTCACTTCTTCAAACAGCAGTTGAAATTCCTTGGACACATAGTTTCAGCAAAAGGAGTTGAAGTTGATCCAGCAAAGAACCAAGCCGTCACCCAGTATCCTCTGCCCTACAACCGTAGAAAGTTTCTTGGGGTTGGTGGGATGGTACCACAAATTCATACCCCATTTTGCTGAGATCACGGCACCTTTAAATCACCTGAAAAAGAACGGAGTGAGATGGGACTGGACACCCAAATGCCAAGCCAGCTTCGATACCCTCTAACAAGCATTGCAAAACATACCAGTCTTAATGCAGCCTGACCTCCATCAACAGTCCAGGTTCATACGGATGCTACTGAGGTGGGATTGGGTGCTATCCTGACACAGAAAACTCAAGAAGGTGAAGAAAAGTCATTGCATATGCTTCCAGAACCTTACGAGGAGCAGAGTTAAACTATTCAACCTCTGGAAAGGAATGTCTGGCAGTGGTGTGGGTGGTAGAAAAACAGAAACCTGGAGGGAAGTACATTTGACGTCTACACAGACCACACCGCGCTGTCTTGGGCGTTCGATTGCCCCAAAACCTCATCTCGCCTGACCTGCTGGACTCTCAGGCTACAGAAATTCCACTTCCAAGTTCACCATTGGAAGGGGTACCTGAACATAGGACCAGACGCCTTGTCCCGAACCTCTGACTCTGTGAAGGCAGAACAGGCCCACTGCATGGTGATAAGGTCTAAGAATTCATCTGACATCCCAACCAAGTTATGTAATACAAGTTATGTTTAACTCGGTTCCCGAAAATTATAATCCACATGTAAAACTAAGTGCAGCACATGTTGCTGAGGACAGTTTCCTCAATCTCAATCAGTTTAATGCCGGATTCGCACAAAGATTATTCTTGAAAGATGGAGCAGTTCCCTCTTTGTTTGGAGAAGTCATCGTTTATGGACCACAACCGGTAAGTGTATTTTATATTTTTAAGTTGGTGCGTTCACAGTTTCTGTAACTTATTACACAAAGGGCAACGCTGTTTAGCTTTGTTAACTAGATGTTAGGGCTGTTCAAAAAAATCGAATGCGATTTTCACGCGCATCTCATCATTAAAGGTGCTCCTGTGATTAGAAGTACATCTCCAGCACCTGCGTTCAGATCTGGATTGCCAGGTTTTCAAAACAAATCCTGCCCACTTGCTTAAAAAAACTACTCCAAAACTAGCCCAATCGCATTTCCAGGAGGGCATCGTGAGTTAAGCTGGTGTCGAATCACAACACAGGAACTGCTGGCACAATCAGAACTCGCTATGTATTTCTGAAGGAGGGACTTTATAGAACAAGGAAGACATCAGCCATTTTAATGAGAGTGAAAACAGCGGTATACAGATAAGTGAACATTTACAAGCGAAAAATGAACACATTTTTATTGCACACTGTAAACACAATAGAAGCTTCAAAAAAGCATGAAAAACGGGACCTTTAATATCTGGGTTTCTTCACTACTTTCATGATAATCCTCTGGTCATCTGGGTCGATTAAAGACCCTGTTGATGATTTTAGATGTGGCTTGGTGGCAAACAGTTCGCCGGGATGTCTGGCAGTACGTCAAAGGCTGTGATACTTGTCAGAAATACAAGCATGATAACACCAAACCAAGTGTTTTTTTTTTTTTACAAAACACATAGGTGACTGGGCCAGGGCACACTTCGGGAGTGGATTTGATGGGACCTTTCCCTTCCAGCAAAAAAACGTAATGCTTATCTCCTCGTTGTAGTGGATTACAACACCAAACGTGTAAAGATGTTCCTGCTCAGAAACAGCAAGATGCAAAAAAATTTGAAAATTCTTAAGAAGAGAAAAAAAAAAAGAATCGGACGAGCCCCCAATTTCATGTTACGCCCCGTCTAGGGCAACGGACATAACATGAAAAAAGTAAGGAAATGCAACGGTTTCTTTTTATGTGGAAATAAATGGAACAATATTTATTGAATTTTAACAGGTCAAAAATAATACAATTGGGTATTTTACCTCAGGAGCCGACAGAGCCAAAAATAACAAACAAAATAACTATTTTATATGTACCTCTTACTGCCCTACTCCACAAAATAGAATAAAATAAAATACAATTACTTCCCCAACTCCCTAATCAAAAACAGGCAATAAAGATCAAAACAAAGAGTTGGCGTCGGACTCCCTACCTCCCAAAATAAAATAAAAACAAAAGTATAAACAGGTATCAGTTCAGGGGTTTATCTGGAATCTAAGTCATTAAACAGGCGGTGGTCGTTATCACAAATATGGCAGTTCACAAGAATCAAACAAACTCTTTCCACTTCAACAAACTCTTTCCACTTAAACAAACTCTTTCCACTTAAACAAACTCTCAACAGGCGTACCAAATATCGAAGCAAAGTCAGGCAAGACAAAGTATCGAGTGAGCACAAGGCTAATGAAGACAGTAATGTAGGAGGCTTTTATACACGTCCAGGTGTCAGCGGATCAATCAGGGCGTGGCACCAATCAGACTGCAGGAACCAATCCGGTCTTCTTCCTGGATAAAAACAAACACCTCCCACAAAGCCTAACACACATAAACAGACCAAAGGGGATGTAACAAACACCTCCCACAAAGCCTAACACACATAAACAGACCAAAGGGGATGTAACAGAAGAGATCTTTACCCGGTGGGGAGTGCAGAAATACATCATCTCCGACCGTGACTCCGACATTAAAAACAATAATTGCTTCATATGTGTGTCAACATCATTAGTTGTGGGACCAATGGTTACCAGAATTTCGGTTTGCCATTAACACCGCTTACCAAGAGACCACTGGAAAAAGACCAGCAGAGTTGATGTTGGGTAGACAACTTCATGGTCCATTGGAAAGATTGGTGCATAGGGCAACGGCCCCCGATATACTCTCATATAACTTATTGGACAGACAAAACATCATGGCAGCGGAAGTAAAATCTAGGATGAAAGTACAACAAGCCAGATAAGCTAGATACTACAATACCCATAGGAAAGATGCACAGTTTCACTTGGGAGATCTAGTCTGTATCAGAACACACTCTCTTTCATCAGCCACAAATAAATACTCTGCTAAGCTAGTGGGACCAATAAATACTCTGTTAAGCTTACTGGCCCAAGTGGGAGGGACCGGCAAAAATAATAAAAAAATGGGGCCAATAAATTACACAGTGCAATGGGGAGACCCACTTAAAACAGAAAATATAAATGTGGTTAAACTGAAGTGCTGGTACAGACGTTCACCTCCGATGTCGTTGGCTGGGGAGGGGGATCTATGTAGCACCACCACATAAGGAGAAGTTTATTTATAGCTGCGGGTACCTATTGCAATGGTCTGTTAGTAATTTTTTATTGCTTTCTCCCCGTGTACTATTTTCTCCCTGTGGTATCGCTGTGACTGACCCAGAACTATTGTATCACAAGATTCATCTCGCGCCCCGTGGTCACAGTCCATGGCGTAATCCAAACGGGAAGTGGGAAATTAGTTTTTCTTCATAGAATGATGGCATACTGCCGTTCGAGATTTATGTCGCTCACAAGCCTCTTTCAATCCAACGACCGGACAAAAGGAGTACCTTTCTTCTTGGCTGTGTTTTCCCTACGGGATTGTATGACTAACGGTTGGGACATTGAGAGACTTTACACACACACAAATCATAGTCATACTCTTTATTATATTCTTTCCTCTATTTTTTTTTCAAAAAACTTACTAATCTTAAAAAAAAGTATATTTTGCATGGAAGTCAATTGAGTAATTGTATAATTTTAGAGGTAAAAAATTTCAAAAACAAAAATCATAATTTGTTGAAATGCAAATTTTTTATGGGTTTAAACCATAATTAAAGGTGAACAATTGCCAAAAAGAAAAAAAAGAAAACTGATTTTTTTTGTCATCAGATAACCAACCTGTATTGTAAGTTTGCCACTGATCGATTTGAGAGACTCAAGGTCAAAGATGAATAAGGTTAAAGGAAAACAAAGCTACCAACATTAATTAATAATGATGATAATATAATGTGCTAAAAAAAAAAAAACTTGCTTACAGAAAACAACAAATCCCTTTGCCATGGGATTGATCTGGAATTTACTTGGTAACTGGTTTCTCAGGTAATTTCTGTATCCCATGCTTGTGTTATTCCCCTTTCAGCTTATCAGTTTGTGATGTCAGTCTTCCGTTTTCTCCTCCTATATGGGCTGACAGTTTAAAACCATTGTCAGATCATCAGACTGTCTGTTTAATATTATTCTTTGCAGACATTGATTCACACATACAAACATGGCTCAACTAGATGTCACCGAAACTTTTCACAGCTTTATGTTTCCTGGGCACATGCATACTCCAGACTCACTGAATTACACAGTGCAATGGGGAGACCCACTTAAAACTAGGGATCGGTATCGTTTTAACGGTATTACTACTCTTACCGATAATGCTTAACGGTCCGGTACTTTAACGGTATTCTTATCGGTACTTTGGGTTGTGTGTGTGTGTGTGTGTTTTTTTTTTAAGAACAAGTTGAGAACAGAATTAACATTTCTTTATTTTTTTTAATGTAAAATTAATAATGGGCTTGTCTTGGACCAGCGGTGTTAGTAGGTGGTTGGTTAATAGTAGCTGCAGCTTAAAAAAAATGTATGTATATATATATATATATATATATATATATATATATATATATATATAATAAAAAGGTTGCAAAATGTGGCAATTGGCTATTTTGTAAACTAACTTGAGGTGCTGTGCATTTAAGTTAGCCAAATAAATGTTTACATTTACATACTGATTTTTCCTTATTTGGAATTTTAAAAACAAGTAGAAAATATGTTGATTTCATTCTAATTTTTCCCAAAAGAAATCAGAGATCTGAGTGAACTCTCATGCACGTTCATTAGAGTACGAAAACTCTTTGTATCAAGCGGGAGTTTTCGTACTGTTATGCGTGTACCGCGCTCATTCTTGTGGTGTGTGTGTGTGTGACTGACAGCCTCCGCGGCGCGCATGCGAGTTCTTGCAGATCTCACAGACAAACGTCTTAATATCGCAAATTAGAAATGTTTGGTGAGATAAAATGTGCACGATAACATTAAGCAAATCTCTTCGCCATCGTCACTCTTTATTATTAAGCAGGATTTTACGTACAGTTAATGCATGTGCTTGCGCTCGTTGTGGTGCGTGTGTGTGTGTGTGTGTGTGTGTGACTGGCAGACAGCCTCCGCGGCGTGCATGAGAGTTCACGCAGATCTCACGGACAAACTTCTTAATATGATCACACATTAGAAATGTTTGGCGAGATTAAATGTGCACGACAACATGATTAAGCAAAAATAATCAATTGTTTTTATGGGTTTAAACCATAATTAAAGGTGAACAATTGCCAAAAAGAAAACTGATTTTTTGTCATCAGATAACCAAATTGTATTGTAAGTTTGCCACTGATCGATTTGAGAGACTCAAGGTCAAAGATGAATAAGGTTAAAGGAAAAGATAGCTACCAACATTAATTAATAATGATGATAATATAATGTGCTAAAAAAAAAAAAAAAACTTGCTTATATATTACGGAAAACAACAAATCCCTTTGCCATAGGTTTGATCTGGAATTTACTTGGTAACTGGTTTCTCAGGTAATTTCTGTATCCCATGCTTGTGTTATTCCCCTTTCAGCTTATCAGTTGTGATGTCAGTCTTCCGTTTTCTCCTCCTATATGGGCTGACAGTTTAAAACCATTGTCAGATCATCAGACTGTCTGTTTAATATTATTCTTTGCAGACATTGATTCATACATAAAAACATGGCTCGACTAGATGTCACCGAAACTTTTCACAGCTTTATGTTTCCTGGGCACATGCATACTCAAGACTCACTGAATTACACAGTGCAATGGGGAGACCCACTTAAAACTAGGGATGGGTATCGTTAAAGTTTTAACGGTATTACTCTTACCGATACTGCTTAATGGTCCGGTACTTTAACGGTACTTCTTATCGGTACTTTGGGTTGTGTGTGTGTGTGTTTTTTTTTAAGAACAAGATGAGAACAGAATTAACATTTCTTTATTTTTTTATGTAAAATTAATAATGGGCTTGTCTTGGACCAGAGGTGTTAGGAGTTGGTTGGTTCATAGTAGCTGCAGCTTGATAAATAAATAAATAAATAAATAAATATATATATATATATATATATATATATATATATATATATATATATACATATTAATGTGGCAATTGGCTATTTTGTAAACTAACTTGAGGTGCTGTGCATTTAAGTTAGCCAAATTAATGTAGAAAATATGTCGATTTCATTCTCATTTTTCCCAAAAGAAATCAGAGAACTGAGTGAACTCTCATGCACGTTCATTAGAGTACGAAAAGTCTTTGTATCAAGCGGGAGTTTTCGTACTGTTATGCGTGTACAGCGCTCGTTCTTGTTGTGTGTGTGTGTGACTGACAGACAGCCTCCGCAGCGCGCATGCGAGTTCACGCAGATCTCACGGACAAACGTCTTAATATGATCACACATTAGAAATGTTTGGCGAGATTAAATGTGCACGACAACATGATTAAGCAAAAATACATAGTACATCATTTTCTTTTCCTCCAGTACCGAAAGCAGAACCAATACCGTCAGATCTTACTGATACTACGGTCTTTCATAATTTAGCCTCGGGGCCAGTTTAATACCGTGTTTCGGTACCCAGCCCTACTTAAAACAGAAAATATAAATGCGGTTCGCCTCCGATGTCGTTGGCTGGGGAGGGGGATCTATTTAGCACCGCCACATAAGGAGAAATGTATTTATAGCTGCGGGTACCTATTGCAATGGTCTGTTAGTTATTTTTGATTCTCGCGCCCCGTGGTCACGTGCTGTGGCGTCATCCAAACAGGAAGTGGGAAATTCGTTTTTCTTTACAGAATGCTGGCATACCGGCGTTCGAGAGCGGTGTCTCTCACAAGTCTTTTTCAATCCAATGATCGGACAAAAGGAGTACCTTTCTTCTTGGCTGTGTTTTCCCTACGGGATTGAATGACACCTTCTTTGGGAGTGTATATATATATATATATATATGTTAATGGATGTGATGGTTTTGCAATTGTACTGTCTTGATTAATGCTTAATTTGCTATAGAGTGATATACTGTACTGTAACCCAAGTACTAATAATGCTTTTGCTTGAGTTCAAATATGTAACCCAGTGATTAATGATATATGGAAATGTATTGTGTAACTTCACTAACATTACGACAACTGCGTATATGCATAAAATGTATGTAATGAATGTTTTAGAGTAGAAACACTTATGTATTAGAAATAGTTGATTATAAATGGACAATATAGTAGCTAAGGTGTATTTTACAGACGATTAAGAGGAAAAAGGGGAGAAAAAGGGCTCGAAGGTACTGGAAAGCAATGCAATGCAAGGAAATGAAAGCCTTAACGGAGGAGGTGGCAGCACTCCAGGTGACGACAGCAGGAGAAAGTTTGGTAGCCACGGTGGACCGTCTACATATAAAAGACTGAGAGAGTGACTCGACGGACGGATACTGAACAAGCGCAGTATCCCTCGATGCCTGATACCAGCTGATTATACCTTGATTTTGTAACTTTACTATTGTACTTTGATATAACTTTTGTTAACTTTAATAAAACTTGTATTTTATTATTGACAAGTTATTGTCTACAAGAGTAGTTATTTAAGAGCCGTAAGCAAGAACTGACCACAGGGAAGTCTGCTGAGCAAGTTGTAAGTATTTTTCAGATGCTTATAGTTTTGTCCAGAGTCGACTTTCCTTACCTACCTGAGAATAATAAATAAACAGGTAAAAGGTGTATAAGGGGACAGCATAAAACAATATATATATATATATATATATATATATATATATATATATATATATATATATATATATATATATTAGGGGTGTAACGGTTCACAAAATTCACGGTTCGATTCGATACGATACACTGATGTCACGGTTCGGTTCGGTTCGGTTCGATACGTTTTAGATACAGCAAAATGTAAAAACATCTCAACTTTTCAGAATGCCGCAAGCGCACCGCGGGTCATGTGACAAGAACCAACCAATCAGCTTCATCCTTTCCCGTAACAACGTTGAGAGCTCAGCCAAGATGAAGGAACAGCTGATCATAGTTGTGTATGGATTGCAATTTTGAAATAAATTCAGTAGCAGAGCTACTGCAAGCGATTTTTAGAGCTGCAAATCCATTTATCCTTCGCTGAAATTTCCGCGTCTCATGGAGAGAGCACGTCATTGTTGCTTAGCAAAGACAGACGCCTCAGGAGAAAGACGCGCTTAGCGTTTTCCATGCGTTTTTAGGCACGATATGTGAACGGCCCCTAAGGCGCTCGCTCACTCAGCACGCGCTGAAGGCTCGTTGCAAAATGTCTAATGCATTTAACAGACCAGAAATATAAGATCCTAAAATAACCAACAGGTCTGGTGTTTGGGTTGGATTCCCTGTAAGCTATAGTGTCTAAATGCTGCAGGGATAGTTTGCTGCGTGCATGTTTCTCCTTTTTTTCGTCTTTTCCCAGATAGTACTGACGCATATATCCCAGATATTCCCGCTGTTTTTTTTTTTTTTTTTTTTTTTTTGTAATCCCGCTGGTGTACCCTGTCATGTTGCAGATGCGACATACCGTTGTTTTTTTATCCACCACTCTCTTGCCATCACCATTATAGCTTAAAGGGAATCCAAAGTGCACCCAAACACCAGACCTGTTGGTTATTGGAGGATCTTCTCATTTCTAGTCTGTTAAACGCATTGGCTAGTTTGCAACGAGCCTTCAGCGCGTACTGAGTGAGCGAGCGCCTGCTGAGTAGCCTAACATAAACATATAAGATGGTGTTTTTTTCTTCTTCGGGAGTGTCAGGGGCGTTGCCTGTTACGTTATTGGGCTACCTTGTTGAACGCATATCATTATATTTCTTTCTCTCTCTTTTTTTTTTTTTTTCAAATATAATTAATTACTCCAACGAACCGTTCGGTATACATAATGCGTACCGCGTACCGAACCGAAAGCGTCGTACCGAACGGTTCAATACGAATACGCGTATCGTTACACCCCTAATATATATATATATATATATATATATATATATATATATATATATATATATATATATATATTAGGGCCGGGACTTTAACGCGTTAATTAAGATTAATTAATTACACAAAAAATAACGCGTTAATTAAGATTAATTAATTACAGAAAAAAAATTCCCGCATTTTTAATAACTTATTTTTGCACCGCGGAACGTTTCTCACTGGATGAGTTTCGGCGGGACCGATAATACTGGAGCACCAACTAGCGTTCGCATATCACCGCAGCACATGATCGAACCTCAAGTATCACCTAAACGCAAAACATATAGCAGCTAGCATGGACTTTACACTTTATGTTGAACTATGTATTATTTTGTTGGTGCAACAGTTTATGTTGAACTCTTTATTGTTTTGGCAAAGGTTTTTGAGTGTTGAACTTAGTATGTTATGGCCTCTGAATTAACAGAGAAATGTTTTCTAATAGTCAGTGTTTCCAATGTTCTGAATGTAATTGACAGTATTGTGTTTTACTTAAAAAACACTTTACAGAAGGTTCCAGTACCTATAAGCTTCCTGAATTTATGAAATGTTCTATTTCTAAATTGTTTCTAAATATGCTATTGCTACACTTCATGGCAAAAATTGCACTTGTCTGCTGAACTTGGGTGAACAAAAATAAACAATATTTTGTTGCTTAAGCTTATGTATTCAGTCATTATTCAATGGTATACTATAAATCCATGTAAAAAAAAATTACTTCTCACTGTTCTCAGGTCAAATATTTATATGCGATTAAAATGCGATTAATTTCGATTAATTAATTACAAAGCCTCTAATTAATTAGATTAATTTTTTTAATCGAGTCCCGGCCCTAATATATATATATATATATATATATATATATATATATATATATATATATATATATATATATATATATATATATTGTTTTATGGTGTCCCCTTATATACCTTTTTGATGTTTGTTTTTGTGAATGGAATACTTCCTAAAGATCATCTACATCGCCAGCGCTGGGTGGATTAGAGCTGCCGGAATATAAAGACATTACCGGTGAGACCGATCTGAACTTTTTTTTCAGATCTTATATATATATATATATATATATATATATATATATATATATATATATATATATATATATATATATATATATATACACAGTACAGACCAAAAGACACACCTTCTCATTCAAAGAGTTTTCTTTATTTTCATGACTATGAAAATTGTAGATTCACACTGAAGGCATCAAAACTATGAATTAAAGCTGCAGTAGGTAACTTTTGACACTCTAGCGGTTAATAAACAGAACTGCTTGCGTCTTGCGGAAGAACATCATAGCCGAACTACTTATCACTGTTTATGTCCATGAAGAGTCACAAAGGTACTGGGTTACTCCGCCGCGGTACCCCCGAAACAATCTAAAATAGTCTGAATATAAACACTTATTATAGGTGCACCCTAGTCATTCAGGACAAGCTAAAAACACGGTTTGGAAAATGGATTCATGGTGTTCTCGCTTATTATATAAATTTTTCTACATTTTGAACACAAACAAAGTTACAGACCGCAGCTCTGATTGGTTGTTTCTTACCGGGAGCGGATGCATTTCTGCAAATGGCAATAGGACGACTGGGAAGAGCCAGAGGAGCTTGATTTTTTTCACAGATTATCTGTCTCATATTCTACTGTCAGGACATAATGACAGGTTTAACAAATATGTAAAAAAAATACATTTTTACAAAAGTTACCTACTGCAGCTTTAACACATGTGGAATTATAGACATGTGGAATTATAGACATAATTATAGACATGTGGAATTATAGACATAACAAACAAGTTTGAAACAACTGAAAATATGTCTTATTCTAGGTTCTTCAAAGTAGCCACCTTTTGCTTTGATTACTGCTTTGCACACTCCTGGCATTCTCTTGATGAGCTTCAAGAGGTAGTCACCTGAAATGGTCTTCCAACAGTCTTGAAGGAGTTCCCCGAGAGATGCTTAGCACTTGTTGGCCCTTTTGCCTTCTGTCTGAGGTCCAGCTCACCCCTAAACCATCTCGATTGGGTTCAGGTCCGGTGACTGTGGAGGCCAGGTCATCTGACGCAGCACTCCATCACTCTCCTTCTTGGTCAAATAGCCCTTGATGCATTCAGTGTGACTCTACAATTTTCATAGTCATGAAAATAAAGAAAACTCTTTGAATGAGAAGGTGTGTCCAAACTTTTGGTCTGTACTGTATATATATTGTACACTGTTGGGACATTAAGAGACTTTACACACACACAAAGAATTGTATATTGTATATTGTTTTGCTGTGAAATTGAATGTATAATACACTTTGTAATGTGGCTTATGCGATCTCCTTTATACACTCGTTCGTCCACCCTTTGTTTTATTTGTGTAGTTCCCTCGCGTTGCAGGGAATTGTTACATAATAATTGAATTAGAGAGCTCTCTAATGCAATTGTAAAGCTCTCAAATCATAATTGTAATTAGTAAGAATTGAGTTATAGAGCTCTCTAATTTAATTCTTACTATTAAAAATGCAATTATGACAAGTAACGCTGGGAACAATTTAAGCTAAAAGGGCTTGCCATACACAGAGACATTTTAGATAACATTAATGTTCAGGACATCACTCCAGAGTGCAAAGTCACGTTTGGAGTGCCAAAATCCTCATAAGGTTAGATGCTGTCTTTTCACATATATATGACACCGTCTGCTTGTTGTTAACTGCTGTCTCTGCCATGCTGAATATTTGTATAATATTTATTAGACTTTCTGGTTGTTATTTATGACATAATCTTAAAAACAGCAGAGGTTTAGCAGAATGTGGCCCATTCTTTTAAGTCTGCTTTAGTGGTTTGCCTGGTTAAGCCTGTCAGTCGTTGCTCTATCTGTCACTTTGCATTGAACCTGTTGTAGAGCAAAACTTTAGCGTTCTTGTAGTCCATCTGCTCTCTCTCTCTCGCTCTCGTGGACTGTTTACCACAGTTTGTAGACATTTGAGGTGTTAATGAGTAATGAGTATGTACTTAATGAGAACAATGAAATTGTGTTTTCTCTATTAAATATGTAAATAAATATGTAAATAAAGTGTTTTGAATGAAGTGTGAATAATTGTGTAACTTAAAGGGGGGGGTGAAATGCTCATTTTCACTCAATATCCTGTTAATCTTGAGTACCTATAGAGTAGTGCTGCATCCTTCATAACTCCAAAAAGTCTTTAGTTTTATTATATTCATAAGAGAAAGATAGTCTGTACCGATTTTTCCCGGAAAAACACGAGCGCCAGTAGGCTTTTGCGTTAAGAGCATGTGGAAGCTGTGACATTACCTTGAGGAAAAAAAACATCATCCAAAACAATCCATGGCTAACAGTCAGATTCAGACGTTTATTTGTGATCCAGAATCAGATCCCGAGGCTGAAGCTGAACGAGAGCAGCAGCAGCAACGACTCGCTCCGAGCGGGGCTCGAACCCGGGTCTCCGGCATGGGAGGCGGATGCACTAACAAGGAGGCAGCTGTTTTACTCACCGCCTGCGGTTCCAACACACGATCGTGACCCTTTTTCGTTGGGATTGCATCATCCTTAAGAAATAAACGATGTGCAAATCCGTCATCAAACTGGGCCTTATTTGTAAAACAAGCATCTTCGAAATGCAGGGAACAAACACAAACACTTGCACAACTCCGTTGATGCTCTGTAAAAATAAACTCCATCCACTGGTCCCTTAATGCTGTTTTTTCTTTGGTAATCTGTGCAGGGTTGTCTTGCCCTGGCAACCAAAAACACACTCCTTTTGTGACATTTCGCGACGCTCTCGCTCTGATCAGTGATTGTCTGTGCTCAGCCTCTCAGTGCTCTGCTATACAGGAGCGCGCGCTCTTCCGGCAGAAGTGCCCTTATCACCCATATAAGGAAATTCCGCTCCATCTAACGTCACACAGAGCCATACTCGAAAAAAACTTTCCGAAACTTGTGACAAACCGGAAGGAGTATTTTTGGAACAGAAATACTCCTTCAAACGTACAACTTAATTTTTGAAACTTTGTCCATATTTAGTATGGGAATCCAACTCTTTAACAGTGTAACACACTCAGTATTAGGGGTGTAACGATACGCGTATTCGTATTGAACCGTTCGGTACGAGGCTTTCGGTTCGGTACGCGGTACGCATTATGTACCGAACGGTTCGTTGGACTAATTAATTATATTTGGAAAATAAAGAAAGAATTGTGAAATATAATGATATGCGTTCAACAAGGTAGCCCAATAACCCAAACGACGTAACAGGCAACGCCCCTGACACCCCCGAACAAGAAAAAAAAAAACACCAGCTTATATGTTTATGTTAGGCTACTCAGGTCAGGCGTTCGCTCACTCAGTACGCGCTGAAGGCTCGTTGCAAAATGGCCAATGCGTTTAACAGACCACAAATAGAAGATCCTCCAATAACCAACAGGTCTGGTGTTTGGGTGCACTTTACCAATCGATCGGGGCATCCAAACAAGCACGGTAATCAAAATGGACTAGTACTGTACTGTGTCGGAATTTCCTGAGCAGTACGATTCAATTAACAGGCCTGCACGTTATAGAAGAACTGTTATAAATAGAACGTATGCACGGGCAGTTTTGAAAACTCCACCTACTTTGCTCTTGGCATAGTGCAGCGCAAATCGCGTTGTATCTGAAGGGCAACGCTGAGCCCAGGATCCAGCGCCGCGCGTATCGCGTCCTGTGTGAAAGACCCTTTAGTCATTTTGCAACGAGCCTTCAGCGTGTGCTGAGTGAGCGAGCGCCTATAGTGGAAAACGCATGTTTTAAGAACATTCTTAATGTAATTTAGCCCCGTTACTATATTCCTTCACGAGCCCATTTCAGCCACACCGTAATTCCTGCTTTGTTCCAAAAAACATAAGCCCTATAGAGAACCAATTGAGTAAAAACACACTCAATATAAAGAGTTATAGAGTTCCATATGAAAAGTTACATCTTTGTATTTGTTCATAACTACTACAACAATATAACATTTTCAATTTTTTTTAATAAGGAGCTGTTTTTGTTTTATACAGTATGCTGCTAAGAAAACACCATAGAAGATGGGTAAAGAATAGATCATTGTTCAATGTAAAAAAAAAACAAAAAACATACTTTGTTGCCAATTTGTTCTTTTTGCTGTATCTAAAACGTACCGAACCGTACCGAACCGAACCGTGACATCAGTGAATCGTACCGAACCGAACCGTGAATTTTGTGAACCGTTACACCCCTACTCAGTATGCATGAAATAGCATTTCACCCCCTTTTAAGAGAAATTTGTTAGAGTAAAGATACATTTCAACATTTTTTTTTCTGATGTTTGTAATATTTAGTTTATGTTGTCAATTTTTCTATCTCTATCTGCTCAGAATGAAAATTATTATACAGATGCATACTTAATGCACGAGTCCTCAAAATTCTTAGTTGTAAACCAGAGTGATGTTTATAGAATTTATTTGGATAATAGAACCCGTTTTTTTTTTTTTTTAAACAGATTGCTATAATCTTTAATTTTAATCATAGTCATACTCTTTATTATATTCTTTACTGTATTTTTTTTTTTTCACAAAAACTTATCTTAAAAATAAGAATATTTTGCATGGAAGTCAAAGAGGTAAAAAGTTCAAAAACAAAAATAATAATTTGTTGAAATGCATACATTGTTTTTTTATTATTATTTTTTTTTTATGGGTTTAAACCATAATTAAAGGTGAACAATTGCCAAAAAGAAAACTAAAGAAAACAGATTTTTTTGTCATCAGATAACCAACCTGTATTGTAAGTTTGCCACTGATCAATTTGAGAGACTTAAGGTCAAAGATAAACAAGGTTAAAGGAAAACATAGCTACCAACATTAATTAATAATGATGATAATATAATGTGCATAAAAAAAAAAAAAAAAAAAAAAAACTTGCTTATATATTACGGAAAACAACAAATCCCTTTGCCATAGGTTTGATCTGGAATTTACTTGGTAACTGGTTTCTCAGGTAATTTCTGTATCCCATGCTTGTGTACTTCCTCTTTCAGCTTATCAGTTTGTGATGTCAGTCTTCTGTTTTCTCCTCCTATATGGGCTGACAGTTTAAAACCATTGTCAGATCATCAGACTGTCTGTTTAATGTTATTCTTTGCAGACATTGATTCACACATTCAAACATGGCTCGACTAGATGTCACCGAAACTTTTCACAGCTTTATGTTTCCTGGGCACATGCATACTCAAGACTCACTGAATTATGCGACCAACTTCAAGTTTCAAGATACAGATACTGTAATTGTCACCTACCCAAAATCAGGTAATACTGAAATGCAATTTCTTTGTGTTCATCTTTAGTCCTTCTTTTAAAGGACAATTTTTTATTTGGGTTACATGTTTTATTTACCTTATTTTGTGCAGTAAGCTACTTTATTTATTTTAGTTGTAAGTAGTAAGTATTAAGCTACTACTTTTTTTAGGCAAGTTATTATCTGTGCCTTTCCACAATTCATTTTCTCTTCTTTTGAATACTTTGATTTATAGGAACCACATGGATGCAGGAAATCATCACTCTAGTTTTGAATAAAGGGAACCCAACTGTAGCCCAAACTACACCCAACTGGGCCCGTGCACCATGGCTTGAGCAGTGCTATGCCACTGATATTCTAAAAGCCTCTACCGGGCCTCGTATTATTACTACACATCTGCCTTACCACCTGCTAGCACCGGCCCTGCAACATTCCAAAGCAAAGGTAGGCAGATGGGCAAGTCACAAATTGTTTATACAGTTTTATAATTTCCTTGTTGAATTTGCTTGCAAGTGACAAATGTTTGCCTTTCCTCAGGTTATATATGTAGCCAGAAATCCCAAAGATGTGTCTGTTTCATACTATCACTTCCACAAGATGGCCAATTTTCTACCTGACCCAGGAACTTTCTCTGATTTTCTGACTGATTTCCTGAAGGGTGCAGGTTAGATGATGTTTTCATTATTAGTCAAGTGTTACCAGTTTAAGTTTTTACCAATTGTATGATATGCCACTTTCCTTTTCCTATTTTAAAATAATTTATGGTAAATTTTTTTTTTCATTAGTGCATTATGGCTCTTGGTTTGATCATGTCAAGGGCTGGACCAGTAACAAAAAAGATATTCAGAACTTTCTTTACATCACGTATGAGGAAATGTGTCAGGTAGGAAAATTTTCTTTGAATCCATTAATTTGGTGATCACATTCAGAAGAACTTACAGAAGTAGTTTCAGTTTGCAACTTCAATTTTATCAGGATATTCAAGGGTCTATTCAGAAGGTGAGCCATTTCCTGCAGTGTCCTTTAACTGAGGATGAGCTGATCCTTAGTCAGAAGCACTGTAGCTTCAATAGCATGAAGGAAAATGCCATGGTGAACTACACTCTCATCCCTCAGGAGATCATGGACCACAGCAAGGGCAAGTTCATGAGGAATGGTGTGTAAATGTATTTTTTTTTTTTTATGTTTGTTTCAGTGATTAGTATCATCATCTGTGTTGATGAGATAATTGAAAATGGAATTTAAACACATTTTGACATAAGCTAAACATAATATTTTAGAATGACATGCATAATTTAGTGGGAAAATCATAGAGTTCTGCCAAGGATATTGCTTATTTTAAGTAAAAAAAAATTTTTCAATGTTCTAAACCAGGGGTGGGGAACGTTGATCCTGGAGGGCCCGTGTCCCTGCAGAGTTTAGCTCCAACCCTGAAAAAAAAAACAAAAAAAAAACACCTACCTGTGTCCTGAAAAGCTTGATTAGCTTGTTCAGGTGCGTTTGATTAGGGTTGGAGCTAATCTCTGCAGGGACACAGGCCCTCCAGGATGAACGTTCCCCACCCCTGTTCTAAACACTGTTCTAAACACTACAAAACTATCTTTAAGGTAAAGTCGGAGACTGGAAGAATGTATTCACTGAGGAGCAGAGTCGTCTTGCTGATGACGTGTACTCTTCACAGATGGAAGATTCCTCACTGCTTTTTAAATGGGAATAACCCCATTAACATTAACACTCCAAAATCCCACACAGTCTAGATGCCCACCGGGACAACACTACAGAAACCAGATGAGTCCTCTGCCCAAATGTCACATTGCCGCAGCCTGTAATTGAACTGCTGGTTTTGTCTGGCCAGAGAACTGGGCCCCTGACTGATCATGGTTTTTCCCAAAGTTTTTTCTCCATTCTGTAGTTCTGGTTCCTTGCTGCTGTCACCTCTGGCTTACTTTTGGTCACTTAGGCCCAATCCCAATTCTACCCCTTAGCCCTTCCCCTTTCCTGTCTTGATTCTCTTTTGGTTGGATGGGTAGGAGTAAGGGGAAGGGCCAGATAGCCCTTTAAACAAAGATTTTTTGGGACCACACTTCAAACGAAGGGGTATGAATTATCTTGGCAACATGGCTGCTACAGCAAACAAAAAGACACCTAAATGTAAGCTTTTTTGGCATAAATAAAGATTTTAAAGAAAATTAATACTTTGTTTTATGTTAAATTCAATTGTGAGTTCATATTAACGGTCATGTTATTCAAAGAAATGTTAGGAAAAAAATCGCTAATATTTGCTAACGTCGTTCATTACAAACTGCATGATAGTGCCACAGCATACGTCTGATCAGGGCGATAACTGCCATTATGATGGGGGCTAATCCCCCCAATATTTAGAAATTGCAAAAAAAAATATATATATATATATTGCCTATTCGAGAGAGAAAGAGAGCGAGAGAAAGAAAGAGAAATGGAAGTTGCATGTATTCGTGCCTGTGCGTTTATCTAGATAAATAAAGATACCGAAAGATTAACGAAAAGTAATCATTTGTTTTATGTTACATTCAATTGTGAGTTCATATTAATGGTCATGTTACTCAAAGAAATCTTAAAAAAAAAAGTGAGTTTACTTAAAAACAGCGATTGTATCCTCTCGTCACTGGAAAATATAATGTAGTGATTCAGTATTTAAACTGTATTTAATAAAAGTCGAGGGGCAGCGTTGACAAGTTTATTTGCTCCTGGATGTGTGGGCTGCACGACTTCCGATATGTGTGTGTGTCAGTAAGCAGCTCATTAATACAAAACGATCATTAAAGGCTCTAATGCACACCAGTATATATGTGCATTATAAGAGCTAGAGGAGGAATGATGACGTGTGACGGCATACTAGTGGTGTCCCAAACCTTAGGGGAATATTTTCTCCCCTAGGAAAAGGGGAAGGGGTATAAAATAGAATTGGGATTGGGCCTTAATATATTATTGCTCTATTGCTATATAACTGAACTGAGCTGGATGATGACATCACTTAATTATAGAAAAACTGCCTAAAATTTAGTGTTTTTGCTATTGTCATTTTGCATCATTTATAAACAGGGGTTCACATAATTTTTTCAGCCTGGTTCTCATATGAGAACCTGGAGATTTGGTTTGGTCCTCACACTGCATATAGTGTGACCCATTAAATGCCACAATAAAAATTAATAAATAATAGTTATAATATTATTAAACTTTATTTATTTAGTTTTTTTTTATTAAATAACAGTAAATAAACTAAATAATAGTGTGTGATAATATTATTAAAAATAATTAGTATTAAATAAAAATGCATTTATTTTATAGTAAATAAACGTAAAAATAAAATGCTAATATTTACTACTACTTTGTTTGTTTGCCTCTTTAAGAAGAATCGCTTTATGTATTCCCCAATTTTAAGTCGCTTTGGAAAAAAAAAGAGTCTAAAAATAAATAAACAAAAGCGTTTTCATCATATTCAAACTTAAAATCAGCAGGCTTTTATTTTGGCGGGTTGACGGCAAGTAAGTAAACTCGCTTCCAGATTTAGCGCTGCTGATTAAAGAGCGTCAGTGGATGAATGTATAGACAGTAAAATACTGTAATAACAAATAGCCTAGATTTATGTTTTCAGGTTGAAAATAAATCTTATATAGTAGTACAGTTTGTGATCTAAAATGGTAATGGTGCATTAACAGCTGTCAACCATCACGCAACCAGTACGCAAATGCGCTGTCAAATCATATTTATATTTCGAATTTGTTATTTTGGTTGCGCATGCAGACCTGCGGGCTACTTATGTGCACCTCTGTTTATAAACTATTTTCCTATTTAATACTGTAAAGTTGCTTTGACATAATCTGTACTGAGTTATATTAAATTAAAAACTGATAAAATTAAAAACATCAGTCCACAATTTTCCACATCACAATACATCAAGCACATCTCACCAGCAAACATAAAATAATTCACATCCTTCTCTTCACTCTCTGAGGCAGAAGTCTCCAAACTCATCCTTTCTAATCATCCTACTACAGTACTTGTCCTCTTAATCCTATTCCATCTCATCTACTTCAAGCCATTTCTCCTGCAGTTGTACCTGCGCTCACTCACATCATTAACACATCCCTCCACACTGGTGTTTTTTCCCTCATCATTTATACAGGCTTGTATAACTCCACTACTTAAGAAACCCAACCTCAATCTAACTCTTTTAGAGAACTATAGACCTGTTTCCATTCTTCCTTTCATTGCAAGAACACTTAAACGAGCTATGTTCAACGAAGTCTCTGCATTTCTCACACAGAACAACCTCACTGACATTCAACTGAGACTGCCTTGCTCTCAGTTGTTGAAGCCCTAAGACTGGCAAGAGAGGAATCCAAATCTTCAGTACTTATCCTGCTTGATCTGTCCGCTACTTTTGACACGGTTAACCACCAGATCCTCCTATCAACCCTAATGGCAAAGGGCATCTCAGGAACCACACTTCAGTGGTTTGAGTCTTACCTATCAGATAGGTCCTTATATCCACATATTTGTTTACTTGAGACTTTGAAGAAGCACCTCTGATGAAACACAGTGACTGAACCTAAAACCTTCAGCTGACAGATGATTATATCCACACATTTGTAAATTACTGAAGTCACAGTGTATTATTTGTATTAAGTTAATTTAGAAAAAAGTTTGGAGCATTTTTTGCTCATTAATTATAAGTTTTAGTTTTTTATAGTAATGACTAAGCGGCCGGCAGCAGACAGCGAACCTATGTTTGATCAGTTTAGCCTTCTCAAATCATCATGACTTTCCTCAAATAAAATCTGTAGATATAAAACAGTTCAAGCATATAATGTTTAACTTTAAACCTAGATAAATGTGCACTATAGTTAGAGCAGAGAGTAGAAGCTGAAACGCACTTCACGGAGGACACGGAGGCGCCAATGCGATCACTTGCATTTTTTTCAGTGGATACACCGTTATTTTTGCTCATAAAGGTAAGACAAAAACGTAAAGGGTCTACTTGTATTTGTGTGCATTCATAATATCAATAAAACATGCTTTTATAAAATAAAGAAAACAAGCATGATGCACTTTCTGCACTGTAAAAAGTAATCAGTAAAATATACAGTAAAAAAACGTCAGCTGTGGTTGCCAGAATTATTATTAATCTGTGCACAGCCTCTCTCTGCTCTGCTATATGGGAGCGCGCGCTCTTCTGGCAAACCTCAGGACCCATATAAGGAAATTCCGCTCCATCTAACGTCACACAGAGCCATACTCGAAAAAAACTTTCCGAAACCTGTGACAAACCGGAAGGAGTATTTTTGGAACAGAAATACTCCTTCAAACGTACAACTTAATTTTTGAAACTTTGTCCATGTTTAGCATGGGAATCCAACTCTTTAACAGTGTAAAAAACTCAGTATGCATGAAATAGCATTTCACCCCCCCTTTAATGTTTTTCTCCCCTGACACATTTATGATGATTACTTTTGCCAATGCTTTGTGGCAAGCTTAAGGCTAGCGCATGCATGCTGTGCTGACTGCACGCACCATACATGCTGCTGCTGGAAGGAAATTAAACACAGTCGAGCCACTCTAGCACAGTCTTATGTGGTTTCCACCAGTGCAACAGTGATTAGTTAAATCTCTAACTGATGGATGTCTAAAATATAAAAAAATAATGAGAAGTCTTAAACAAGCCCGTGGCCTGGCCCACTTCTGAACTATGACATGAAAACTGGCCTGAAGGCTGGCCCAAGGGGTAGTTAAAAGATTGAGGCCCATCATGTCCGGCCTGGAATGCAAGACTCTAGCAAGTTAACAGATGCACTCACAGAATAGTACTCATTCTAGGTGTAACCGTATGCTTCTATATGCGTTGTGTTGTTAAGTCAGTGGAAAAAACGACAGGAGAGCGCCAGATTGGGTCTGCATAAGAGAATATATTTTGTTTTACAGGCCGTCACGCCAGCTTCAGCTCAATTACACAAGTGACACTGCCAAAAAAACATAACATTCCCAAATATTGTGAATAAAATAAATAAAAACAACTTAAACATCGTGTGTGTGACTTGTTTTCAACCATTGCTAACAACTAATCGGTAGCATGGAATACAGCATACCTCAGTTCGGGAGAAAGGCAGAAGAGACCGCTCAAAGATCAATACATCGGATATAGCGGCCTGGGCCGAACGAACCAAGCGGCAACCTCCCGCTCTCTCTCGTGAGGCCAATAAGGAAGTGACTAAAACTGCAATTCATCGACTGGCCGCTTGAGGCTGGCTGCAGAAGAGAGTCAGTCCCATAGACTCCCCATGTTAAAATGCCCAACTTTACAGCAGGAAAAAACATGTTTACAGCCTGGTTCAAAAAATTATCTAATCCGATCTAATGTGGATTTTGCTCACCATATAAGACAGAAATATTTATATTCAATGTAAAAGATCTTCATGTGGATCATGCATACAAATATATACAAATATCTCACTGGATTATTACAATTAATGGCAAAATGAATGTGTGGAAATGTAAACTAATATATCCTACTGACACACAACATCAAAAGATATAAATAATTGGCTTAAAACTGTTTTTTTTCAATGTGAAAATAGTAACATGCCTAATACTTCTGCACAGTACTGTATATGTTAACATTTTATTAGTGTTATTATAAAAGAATGAGTATGCGGTTGTGACAACAATCTATAGAGTTTTTAATGAGAGTTTTAAAGAAAGGTTGTCTGTATTCAGTGTTTATATAATATTGAATAACTTTTATATACATGTATAAATAAACCTATGTATGTTTTTGATTCAACAGCTTGGAAATCCTCAGGGAAGTTATTTTGTCGGTGGGTGACTCTGCATATTTGACACTTTCTCTGGTTTGCAGATGGTTTAGGGATGTGCTCCGAAGTTTTTCGGAAAGCGGCACAGTTTGCCTGGCTAGACAGTAAGATTTCCCCGGTTAATGCTCATTCTCCAATTAAATTTTGTAGTAGAAGGCTGTTAATCTTTTTTTGTATTATTATTATTATCTTTCATGTATTTTGTCTTTACACTATAAGTTGTGGCCAACTGGAAGAATTGTCTTCCTGTCTCCTGACCGGAACGAGTTCAGACGGATGTACAGCATCAGGGAATGCTTGCAGTGCAGAGCCCTTTTCAAGTTTAACCCACCAGGGTACAGGGAAGAGACCGGCGTGGTGATCTTCTGGGCTTTTGTTTACACAGGATTTTGTTCCAAGGACTGTTTTTTTTTTTTTTTTTTTTTTTTTGCGGCATGAAACACATTTGTGTGTTAAGTTCATTGAAGGGAAATAGAGAATGGACTGAGATCAACTGGTTTTGATGTATTAATTGATGTCATTTAAAGTTAAACTTTGCAGTGTATAATGTTTTAATAAAAAAGCTATGGAAAACACGTGCATGACAACAGGTTTCAGTCATTTACATCAGTCTATCATTCTTTAAGGTTTCTCATATTTGATGATAACATCATTTGCTATGCATTGCTCATAATGGATTCTTAATTTAGTTGTGACAGGATTGTGAGGATTAATGAGGTTTTCAGTAGTGCAGTTCAGAAAACAAATAACAGAAAGTAACAAGTGTTTTTGGGCAAGTTCTTTAGAACCTGTATAGTTCCTTCCTTGCAAAAAGTAACCATGGATTTATTGTAGTAAAAATATTTGTTGGCATATTAATTACTGTGAGCTGTAATTATAAAAACACCATAGTTTTACTATAGTTACTATAGCAGAACCATGGTAAATTTTCGTAGGGGCCAAGGGAATGTTCAGAATATTATTGGTGACGTTCAGAGACTGGTGACAATTTGTTGCACACACACACACACACACACACACACACATATATATATATATATATATATATATATATATATATATATATATATATATATATACACACACACACACACACACATATATATGTACAGTATTGTTCAAAATAATAGCAGTACAATGTGACTAACCATAATAATCAAGGTTTTTAGTATATTTTTTATTGCTACGTGGCAAACAAGTTACCAGTAGGTTCAGTAGATTGTCAGAAAACAAACAAGACCCAGCATTCATGATATGCACGCTCTTAAGGCTGTGCAATTGGGCAATTAGTTGAAAGGGGTGTGTTCAAAAAAATAGCAGTGTCTACCTTTGACTGTACAAACTCAAAACTATTTTGTACAAACATTTTTTTTTTTTCTGGGATTTAGCAATCCTGTGAATCACTAAACTAATATTTAGTTGTATGACCACAGTTTTTTAAAACTGCTTGACATCTGTGTGGCATGGAGTCAACCAACTTGTGGCACCTCTCAGCTGTTATTCCACTCCATGATTCTTTAACAACATTCCACAATTCATTCACATTTCTTGGTTTTGCTTCAGAAACAGCATTTTTGATATCACCCCACAAGTTCTCAATTGGATTAAGGTCTGGAGATTGGGCTGGCCACTCCATAACATTAATTTTGTTGGTTTGGAACCAAGACTTTGCCCGTTTACTGGTGTGTTTTGGGTCATTGTCTTGTTGAAACAACCATTTCAAGGGCATGTCCTCTTCAGCATAGGGCAACATGACCTCTTCAAGTATTTTAACATATGCAAACTGATCCATGATCCCTGGTATGCGATAAATAGGCCCAACACCATAGTAGGAGAAACATGCCCATATCATGATGCTTGCACCTCCATGCTTCACTGGCTTCACTGTGTACTGTGGCTTGAATTCAGAGTTTGGGGGTCGTCTCACAAACTGCCTGTGGCCCTTGGACCCAAAAAGAACAATTTTACTCTCATCAGTCCACAAAATGTTCCTCCATTTCTCTTTAGGCCAGTTGATGTGTTCTTTGGCAAATTGTAACCTCTTCTGCACATGCCTTTTTTTTAACAGAGGGACTTTGCGGGGGATTCTTGAAAATAGATTAGCTTCACACAGACGTCTTCTAACTGTCACAGTACTTACAGGTAACTCCAGACTGTCTTTGATCATCCTGGAGGTGATCATTGGCTGAGCCTTTGCCATTCTGGTTATTCTTCTATCCATTTTGATGGTTGTCTTCCGTTTTCTTCCACGTCTCTCTGGTTTTGCTCTCCATTTTAAGGCATTGGAGATCATTTTAGCTGAACAGCCTATCATTTTTTGCACCTCTTTATAGGTTTTCCCCTCTCTAATCAACTTTTTAATCAAAGTACGCTGTTCTTCTGAACAATGTCTTGAACGACCCATTTTCCTCAGCTTTCAAATGCATGTTCAACAAGTGTTGGCTTCATCCTTAAATAGGGGCCACCTGATTCACACCTGTTTCTTCACAAAATTGATGACCTCAGTGATTGAATGCCACACTGCTATTTTTTTGAACACACCCCTTTCAACTAATTCAACTAATTGCCCAATTGCACAGCCTTAAGAGCGTGCATATCATGAATGCTGGGTCTCATTTGTTTTCTGAGAATCTACTGAACCTACTGGTAACTTGTTTGCCACGTAGCAATAAAAAAATATACGAAAAACCTTGATTATTCTGGTTAGTCACATTGTACTGCTATTATTTTGAACAATACTGTATGTATATATAATTTGAATATATAAATCAAGGTACTCCATGACTATCTACGTAACCATACTTCGCATAATATTGCCATGTCATTTTCAAACCAGGGAGTAATGCCGAGGTAGCGTCTACACTACAGCCATTGAGGGAGTAGACCATTTATTTTTATTCTGTTCGTCGTAATCCAAAACTCTTTGTATTTATACGGGATGTTGTGGAAATGTAACAATAAATGCAAAAACACAACATTTATATTCACTTTTTAATTTATATTAAAAGTTTATTCATCTGAGTGTCTACTTCCGCATTCCAATCCTGCTAATAGCATCATAATTCTCTATACCAATAAGCTGTAAAATCGTCATTCATCTGTACACCAATAAGCTCATCTTAATCATAAACCAATAACCGCAGAGGTGTCGCCCCGCCCCATCGTCCAGACTGCACTCTGGGATACTTTCTGCTGACAATGCCGTCGCGCTAGGTGGGCGTGGCTTCAGCAATCAGCTCCCGCCTTTTTGCCCATTTTCGATTATCCGGGAGAGTCGCGCGGTGACGCGCTGCCAAGATGGCGACGGCTCGCTCTGCTTCAAAACCATAGACAGTAAAAGAAATGGACACAGCGACCCCATTGGAACTCAATTGAGACAAATGAAGCCCAGTTTTAGCGTTTTTTAGCACTTCTGTTTCTGACGCACAGACTCAAACGAAGCTTGACGACGTCAGCAACCTGTCTGCCAGATGTAAATCTTCTAAGTGGCTGTGCGTGCAAACTGCCATTGTTAATCTTGCAGAGACGGCGAGCTTGAGCGGGGAGTTCTTTGTCGTGAGTGAGCAGGAGTAAGTATTCTGATTAATTATTTTGTATAGTATTTTAAAATGTAACGCCAGTACGCCATATTAAGTTAATTGCCTGCGAGCTTCTCCACCTGTCTGTACGGTAATGCGACAGAGAGCCGAGTGGTTATGACGCAATCTTTTACAAAAACTGTTTATACGGGGCCATAATGTAACATAGAAGGTAATGGAGCCCTTTATACATTGTCGTGTATCTTTAGAAATAAATAATGGACAAACAGAGTCTTTAAACGCCTCAGATGTAAAGTTATTCGCTGTCAAAATGACGCCAAAATGAATGGGAGTCAATGGGAATGCTAACGCAAGTGAAGTAAAGCTAAAAGATGGCAGCCCCCACCCGACTTCAACTTCCGGTCGAGTTCCTTGCCCCTTGTTCAAAACCGCTATTGAGGAGTCTATAGGTGACGACACTACGTCCATATTTTTTTAGTCTATGGGCCGAACCACTTTGTTGTAAAGGGGGGGGGGGGGGATACGGTCGAACCATCACCTCTTTACAGACCCTTTTTAATAAATTTAATGAATATAAATAATAAATAAATACACCTGTTTCAATAATAGTAAAACAGCCTTATGTAGCAACAATGAGTTTTACAGAATAATTAACTCAAATGATATATAGGGAATTTGAATAATTAATCAGGAATATGATTAATTTAGATCTCAGATGACAGTTACATTAAATTTGATTGATTATGAAAAATAGCTCAATTTGCCTATATCAATAAATAATTACAGGGCATTGTAATTTACTCATTAATATGTCAATATTCCATTCCTCATATCAATTGTTGTGATAGCTCTTACTGTAAATTACTGCAAATCAAACAGCGGTTTGTCCAGCAGACCACTGTTGACCTATCAATTTTCAATAAAGTTATCACGCCTTATAATTCAAGGAAAAATATTCTCTGGCCATGAAACATTATCCTATCCTTATGATAAATTTAGTTTCTAAATTTAAAGCTTGTAGCTATAGATCAGACATCTCAGTGACTCGTAATGTGAGTGGGGTGGAGTCCAAGCCAATCGTCAGTATATGGGTTTTTAATAATTAAACTAGTAATACATCAAACTACAAATCACACAGAGTAAATATGCGTACGACAATACAAACAGTAAGCTTTATACAATACATAACGAATCCAAATAAAAGAGAGAGAGAGAGAGAGAGAGAAAAAATAGAATGAGATCACATAAGGAGCTCAGGTATGAAAATCATAGTCAGTAACTTTTGGAAGCCAACAACAACTCAGATCATAGCAACAATTTAAAGCAGCATTTAAATCTCCATAGAGAAAGTGATACTTGCAAAATGTCCAAATGTGCGTGGCGTGTGCCGGAGGCCATGTGACGCGCGTGCACGCTGCGCTTGATCTTGGCGTGAGCGTGGAGCACGTGGTCCTTTGTTCTGTCCTCGCGCGGTATTTGAAAGGTTCAACAAACAATGTTCCCGAATTCGTCTTCCTTGCGTGGAGAGGCGAATAGTTGAATAAACTTAGTAAAGAAAAGAAACGAACGAAATGAAAGCTTCTAAAGGAGCCATTAAAATGGCTTTTTCTCTCAGCCCCTGTGCTGAGGGGGGGGGGGGGGGCTTGCGCTATGAGCGCGGCGCGAGGCCGCGCGGAGGGTCGCACAGGAGAGCAGCATGTCCGTGAACCAAGAACGAGAAGAAGAGGAAGAAGAGAGAGGGCGGACCTTGTTCGGTCGTTCTTATGGCTTGAAATGGTTCACGCCCCTTTTTCGCGTAAACAGCCAATGAAAGTCCGCGATCTGAAGCGGAGGGAAAAGTTCCTTTGTCTCTGTGGAGACAACCCCTCTGGAGATCTAGGGCTTGTCCAAATTCCAGGGATTATTCTAGCAAGTTTGTAATTCAGATTACATACATTTTTCATTACTTTGCTCTAGATAAATGGGTCTGTCAGAGCATGACGATCACAAAGATACTAAGCATAATATATATATGATCAAAACATGAAGTTACATTCAAATGTAGAATTACACATATTTAAAGATTTGCTTAACACATGATAACACTGCAGATGTTGGGAAACATCTAAATGTACCAAAAGGGAATACGTAATACATTTATAAAACATAAAAACTAACAGGTAACGAATTCATTCCATAGAATGCATTGGGGAGAAGATTTGGCTTCTCTCCTCTCCAGTGTCCAGGGTGGTCGTAAAGTTTAAGACCTGCAAAGATGGGGGTTGCAGAAACGTGGCTCTAAAAGTAAGGAACTTTACGAAAGTTTTCCTTTTGTGTATGTTGGAATGTGGTTGGGGGTTTTCATTTCTTCTTTGAAGCTCGCATGGGCATCGTAAATAATTTAAGTCCAGCCAGGCTGGCGCCAGGCCAGACACTCGGTGCAAAAAGAGTTTCATTTGGAAAATCTGAATTAAACACATGAATCGATGATCTGCATATCCGTTACACACTTCCCCCTTTCGTCAGATGAAGTCCCTGTGTGGACATCATCGGACTGCAATCATCAGGATGGGCAGATGACAGGTGAATCGTGATGGTCATGCAGCAGGTGGGTCATGATGACAGGTGGTTCCTGAAGCTGAGGATTCAGCTTGGTGAGGTTCGGTATTGTCTTTGACTTTGCGTCCCTTTTCCGGGGATTCCATCGGAGACCTCCAGCCACAGTTGTCGTGAGTTTGGCTGTAGAGGTTTGCATCTCATTGAGTATCCTGTATAGGATGAAGGTCACGCCAAGAGTCAGGGCGGGACCAATGACAGTGGAGATGCCCCGTGCAGTGTCGGCAGCAGTCCAGGCTAGGACCGCAGATGACTGGTTCAGAATGGGCTGTCGAGACAGTGCTTGGAGGGCTGTGTCGACAGGAGTAATGTCAATGTGTTGGGTGGTACCTTTCAGTACTTGGTCCAGCAGGTTGGCACGGGTGGCGGTGTCATGCTGGTCGTAGGTCAGCGTAGCTGAGCGCACAGGAGTGTTGACGAGCCATCTGTTACCCACAATCTCTGCTTGCGTTTCTGTGACTTGTGTACGAGGCTTGGCTTCGGCAGGGCAGCGCGTATCGCTGACCCAGGGTTGCAGCTCGCAGATTCCTTCAGAGTTGTGTCTGAGGAAGGGTTTGCTAAGGCAGAGATAATGAATGTATTTGGTTAAAGTACACATGTGCATGTTTGGGGCCAGCTACAGCTGTGTGTCGCTGTCGTGGTAGGCCACCACATTTGGAATGTGTGTTTTGGTGTGGGTGTTGCTCTTCCACATCCTGACACTGACAATGTCTTTAGGTCTGTAGACTTGGCTTGACTCGCTGATGAGTTGGTTCAGGAGCACGTTCACTTCTCTCTGTTTGGGGTTTACGTGCCATAGGAAGGCGCTATCCAGAGAGTTGGCCAGGTGTATTTGTAGCAGGTCAGCTGGCATGGTGATGGCGTAAGACAGCACAGTTAACACAAGGCTTAAAGGTATCATGTACGGTGGGGTTTTACTCGTGGTTAGGCTGTCATTGGAGGAGCTAACCTCCCACAGCATGTCTGTTGTTAATGCTGTAAACAGCTGAGTCTGGGTAAAGTCCTTCTGGAAGACAGTAAACAGTGGTTTCAAGGAGTTTACAGTCTGGTTCGCTGCATTGACACTGGACATAACAATGTTAAACATTCTGGCGGCAGCAGCGGCTCTAAGCAAAGCTCCCGGGACTGTTTGGAGCGGTGGTGGTGTCCACTAAACTCCATTTGTGTAACAGTCACTTTCTCATGTTGGCTGAACATGTGTTTTACATCGGCCTCAGTGTGAGTGAGGGAGTCCTCTCTCCATCGGAACCTTGTACAGCTGTATTCGGTTACAGTGCTGGGGTAGTGTGCCCTGTCATCGGTAGTCAGGAGTCTCAGCGGTTTTCTCGGTGGCAGCTGTCCTCTCTTTGGCTGACAGCACGGCACGGCAAACCACAGCAGCATCCTGGTACAGATAATAGGGAGAGAGAGAGAGAAAGGGGAGAAAGAAACAAACGAGGGCTGTCTTTGGTTGGACAGGGCAGCCTCTTTGCTTAGTGGGCGGTGACTGGGTTTAGCTTGCCCTCGCCCATGTTTTGCCACATCTTGCTGCTGGCATGACGCTTGCTTCAGGGTTTTGTCAGTGGCTCTGGTGCTGCGTGGTGCAGCACATGCTGCGTCATGGAAATATATTGGCCTTATCCCCCTTTTGCTCCGTGGCATTACACGCCCTGGCATTGTGATGTCAGACGGTGCACAACCCACAATATTGTT
This sequence comes from Carassius gibelio, assembly GCF_023724105.1. Classification (NCBI taxonomy): domain Eukaryota; kingdom Metazoa; phylum Chordata; class Actinopteri; order Cypriniformes; family Cyprinidae; genus Carassius; species Carassius gibelio. Next base: position 8,516,290 of record NC_068377.1, on the reverse strand, counting down.
CTGTGCACGCAGCATGGTTTGTGTATCATGCAGTGGTCTGGGGCTTTGGTTGTCAGTGACTGTAGACTGGTTGCCAGGGTGGATGGAGGGGTCTGAGAGGTGGTAAAGCAAAGTCATTATCGAGGTTTCAGAAGCCCGCATATCCGCTTTGTTGGTCAGTGTAGACAACGGAGTCAGCGTAAGCGATTCTGATGTAGGCAGTGTAGCTAGTAAAGTTCTTATGCTGTGTGTAATCACTTCAACCTTGAATGTGGGTGGGAGGGTTGGGAGTGACCACAGAATGTTGTTTAGTGTGCCAGTTTTGGCAAGGGTGTTAGTGTGATCTTTAAAGTCCTTGTCTAGACTTGGTAGCTTCGAGTGTCCTTTTACCTTCTTCCAGTACACGATCACATTGTGTGTTTTTGTGATGTTATCACCTTGCTGGAACAGGTGTTGGTGTTTGACATGCTTGTTGTTTGCAAGTGTGAGTCCGAGTTCCACACATTCAGGTGAGGATTGGAAGAAACCCAGCGTGTGGTGTAAGGTTTGACCACATTGCAGGTTGAGCCAAACAGCGACCCCTTTGGTGTAAGCTGGAACCACCGTACCCTGTTTGTTGACTAAGGTACAGAGGCTTGAACTTGGGCCTGTCGTTAGGGCGTTGTACTCATGGCTGGCTGCTGGGGTTCCCGTGACCTCTGTGACCAGACCGTCTGGCTCTGTGGGAGTTCCCGTGACCTCTGTGACCAGACCGTCTGGCTCTGTGGGAGTTCCCGTGACCTCTGCGACCTGACAGTCTAGCTCTAGCAACCTGTGTGGCTGGAGAGAAAGAGGTTCTCGCACTTGAGCAAAGTCTTTTAGCTGTTTGAAGTTCAGAAAAGGGTCAAAATGTTCTAGCAGGTCTTTGTCGATGAGCAATGTATGAGTGTTCATTGGTGGGACATACATGGGATGTATTAGACTCATCGGAACGATTGTCAGGTGAATGGAAACAACCTGTTCAAACTGGATGTCATCCTGTCTGTACACCTGTACATTCAGTTCATAAGTTTGAGGTGTAAGAGTTCGATCTTGTCTCTTAGCTTCAAATTGGAGTCTTTTGAAAAGGTGAGATGAGATCACCGTCAGGTTTAATCTTGTGTCGATCAGGTCTTCCCTGTTGACTCCTTTTCGGCCCACCCCCTTTTTGACAAAGCTGCCCAGGAATGTTGGCATCAGGGCAGGTGTGACGATCGGTGGGTGGTGAGGACCGGTCTTGTGTAGCTCGCTGCGAAGGCAGGTAGTCAAAACAGCATTTTCTGGTACCTTGTGTTTGTGGTACCTGGTGTGAGGACCTGTGCTGTCTCGTTCAGGGTGTGCAGCTGTTGACTGTGGAGCTTGGGTGTTGTTGTCACTTTGTGCTGTAACAGTTAGCTCTGTGGTCTGTAGATGACGGGCAGTGTTCTGGGTGCTTGGCTCATCTTCCTTGTGAGTTTTCATGTGAAGAAGCACTTTCAGCACCCTCAGGATCTCTGCTGTCTCAGACGTGGCTGCACTGTGTTGCCCTCTGCTGGCTTGGAACGGTATTGACTCTCTGTAAAAATGTCTGTGACTGTGGTGTTGTAGGGCGCCATCTAGGGTTAACTCCAAGCAGTGCTCAGAGACAGAGACTTTGGGTTTTTTCACAGTCTTTTCACAAATAGTCTTTTGCTTGGTTCAAGCTTTGTGGGCTAAGTTCCGTAACTCTTGTGTAGTCCTGTTACGGGGACACGCTGGGACTCTGAGATGAAAACTCCAACTGGCATGTAGGTTTGGGAGGAACAGAGTTTTTAAGTTGAAATCCTGTTCCATACCTGGTTCGTTGCATGCTACGAAGTGGGTGTTTCGTAGCTGACTACAGAAAGTCTGTGGGTTTTCAAATCGGCCCTGTTTGAGGTCCATAGCAATAAGGAGCCCATGGTCTGAGTTTGGATCAGAGAATTCAAGAATCAAAGTCTGTAGCAGTTGCTGGTAGTACGCTTTGACAGTCTCTGGTTGACGATCCAGAAAGCAATGCACATCACGGCTGGCCGTGATTTTTAACAGGTACAATGTGTTCACATCTGTCACGTTGGCGACAGTTTGCAAATGAAAGTCAATGGCTTGTAAAGAAGCATGAACGTCATGTCCTCCTGCAGGATCTGGAATGAATGTAGAGATGCTTCTGGCTAGCTTGTGAAGTTCTCTGTGAGCAGTGCAGGGTTTGGTGACATGCGCTCTCTGGAAGGGTTCTCTTCCCTCCGTTGTTGACAGATGTTCTTGTAAGCTGGCTGGTGATTTCCTTAGAAGTGAGCTTACACCCCCTTTTCCAGCTCTGGGTTCTTGGCTGAAAGGGTTGGAGTGGCGGCCCGGGAGAAATTTTGTGGTGTGCGTTTCTCCGATCCAGCCACTCTGTAATCTGTGAGATTGTCTCAGTTCTGTGTGAACAGTGCCAAGTTCATCTTGGAGCTCATCTCTCTGCAGAGTAAGCTTGTTGAATTTAGCTCGGGCCGCTTGCAAGTGTGTTTTGCAGGCCCAGGTTTTATAGTCTCTTTCTTTCAGTTCAGTCTCTGCTCTTTGTAGGAGAGCGCCACCTTGCTGGAGTTTTTTGTTGAGTTCTTTTCTGGCTTCTCTCTCCAACTGTTCTCTTTGATCCGTGTCGAGGCGAAGATCTTGCAGGGCATTGTGAAGTCTTTCAACTCCTTTCTGTAGCTCTGGATCTGTGTCGTCCTCTTTCTCGCGCTGGTTCTGGGTCTCGAGGAGAAGCTGATCAAGATGACTCTGGGTTGGGGCCTGGTCCTTCCAGGCCTCCTCCGCGATGTTGCTCCGTTCACTGAGCCGTGCCTGGGCGACGAGAATGTGAACTAGGCTTCCGAAGATCCTGGCGAGTTCTCTGTAGTAGTCGCTTTGGTTTGGATCGCGTGCCATCAGTTCATCTAGCTCGGTGTCCAGTTGCTCTGGGTGCTGCAGGTTACTGGCGTCCTTGGGCAGGAAGGGAGTCGTCACTGCTTTCAACCATGTCGAGAGGTGGCCCCCGTGGACTGCTGGACTGGATGCCTGGAACATCCTGATTCTCTGTCGGCGAGAGAAGCACAGCACACACACACAAAAAGACCAATGCAAGTTCGTTCTACGTTTAACGAGCTATATTCATACGGGCTGTGCCGTTTATGAGAATTTTGGGGCTGATTGATGCAAACAGTCAGACAGTTAAGTAGCCAATTAACTTGGGTCAACGAAGGACCTGAAATGGAGATTTGACAGGCAGTAGCCTAGCGGGTCGTGTGATGACACCGGCTGCTGGTGGTCGCTCTACTATTTAACTTCGTTGGTGGCTCCCAGGTTACTGTCTCTATGTGAAATGAAAGAAACAAATCACAACAGAACAGAGGGTAGAAAAAGATCAAAGTGAAACAACACTTGAAATGAGATAAAAACAATAGAAACACAATGTGTTAGTGGGAATAAGGAGGCCTAAGCCTACTGCTAGGTTTTAAGATAGGGCCAACAGGTGAGTGGGCTATCTGGGTAGGAAACCTAGAAATATGGTGTGGCTTAAAGAAGCAAAAGGGTCAGAACACTTAAAATATATCCGGGGGAATATCTAATATTCTGTGGCTTATAATAAGTGGATAGGTTTTATCACTTTTGGTTCACCTGGTTGAATTGAAGTCATTCAGGTGGGAACCAGTGGCTTGGTCAACCTCCCCGGTGCTCCCCAAACACTGAACCGCAGTGTCCCCGGTCCTCAGTTACTCTGGCATGGCGCCGTCTCGAACGGCTTGTGACTTTTAGCACAACCTTTGGAGTGCCAAAATTGCTGATGTCTCTTGAGACAAGAGGAACTGAGTTTCACTCGCAGCCAGTATCGGTAACACCGGTCGGGCAGCCTTGCTCACTGGAAACCTGAGATGACTGTCCAATCACCGAGGGAGTTCTACAATCAAATACACAAAGGATGAACAAAGGAAACTTAAAGTTAATTAAGGTTTGGTTTGTTTAACATCAATTGAGTAACTATATATGTAGAGAGGAGAGGTAACAGCTTTACCTAATAATAATAAAACAAAACAAAGGAATTATGATAATAATGGTAATTATCAAAATAACCTAAGTCAAAAGAGAGAAGAAAAATAATAAACATCAAATTAAAAGACAGGAATGAAACAAGGGAGAAGGAGTAGCTGGTTTTCACCACAAGGGGGGGGGGGGGGTACTGCTTCTCTGTCTTTAACCTGCTGAGCAGAAAACTTAATTCAAATTAAAAATTCAAAACTGGTTTAAATCAAAATTTAAAATAAGCATGTATGAATTAAAAGGAAAATCTGAATAATATCCTATAATAACCCATGATAGCTTGTTATCATTAATAATAAGTTATCATTAATAATTAGGAGATTAATCAAACAGGGTGAGATTAATCAAAAAGGGTAAACGTGGACATGCAATTCAAACAGAATGGAAAAGACAGAGGTCTGTTAGTCGATTTAACAGGAGACTGCCACTAGATGGCTTACCTTCTAAGTGGGTCAAACCGTAGTTGACCTGACACATCTAGATTTCCACTATTAACAATTACATTTTAATTCAAATCATGTTTGAAACAAACTCAAAGTAAATGTAAACAGTCAAAGGCAGGGAACATTCTTTTGTTTCCCTGTAATAATATTCGCACGAGCAAAGCTGTAAATGCAAATATTTATCACATCTAATTCAAATACATCAAGGGGAAAGATTAGCAATTAGAGCGCATTATCTGAAACGGCCACGGGATGGCAACTTTGCACTCATGCAAGCTGGAATCAGAAAGCAGGGCGTACCCTGAAATTTCTAACCCACACGTTCCCTCTGGTGTTTAGATAGCGGAATTACAATTTCAATATGACTTAGAAATTATCTGATCGTTTGTCAGGCTGATTTTCTGCATCAAAAATCACAAGTAACAAACCAAAGGTTTTAATCTCTGAGGTGCTATATTAACATAGGTTGAAGAAGGATCCGTTCACTTCCAAAACACAACTGTAATAAAAACAGGAATTTTCCAACTGTTGACTCCAATAAACATTTATCAAAATAGCACTTATGATTTAAATGTTTTAGGTTTAAAAATCGGGTAGCTAAGCCAAATTTAGACCAGGAGTTTTTATCGTTTATTTTTTTGAATATCATGTGGTTTACCACGAATTCAATAACGATATTTAATAAGCAAGGCCTTTTTAACTGAATCAGAGGAACATCGCTCATGTTCAGATTTACATGTTGCAACTAATACAAGATTTCTTTATCTTTTAATTATTCATATTAAAATGTTCTCACTGTAAAAAGATTTTGGTCTTTCTTAACAGGATACTTTTAACATTATACTGCAGTTTACTTTCATTAAAAATAACAGTGACTATACTGTTAAGTTTCTACAAATACCTAGCGCGCTGACTGACCAGCTTTTTGCCTCAGTCAGTTGAGTGAGTTCGCGTCTTGCGACTTATCTCACAAGTAACATTACATAATTTCATAGTGCACGTGCAGAAATTATTAAAAACCATATACATAGATTGATTGCTCACAAAACGAAGTTTGAAATGGCCGCGTTATCTCCACCAATTCTGTAGCAACAATGAGTTTTACAGAATAATTAACTCAAATGATATATAGGGAATTTGAATAATTAATCAGGAATATGATTAATTTAGATCTCAGATGACAGTTACATTAAATTTGATTGATTATGAAAAATAGCTCAATTTGCCTATATCAATAAATAATTACAGGGCATTGTAATTTACTCATTAATATGTCAATATTCCATTCCTCATATCAATTGTTGTGATAGCTCTTACTGTAAATTACTGCAAATCAAACAGCGGTTTGTCCAGCAGACCACTGTTGACCTATCAATTTTCAATAAAGTTATCACGCCTTATAATTCAAGGAAAAATATTCTCTGGCCATGAAAACATTATCCTATCCTTATGATAAATTTAGTTTCTAAATTTAAAGCTTGTAGCTATAGATCAGACATCTCAGTGACTCGTAATGTGAGTGGGGTGGAGTCCAAGCCAATCGTCAGTATATGGGTTTTTAATAATTAAACTAGTAATACATCAAACTACAAATCACACAGAGTAAATATGCGTACGACAATACAAACAGTAAGCTTTATACAATACATAACGAATCCAAATAAAAGAGAGAGAGAGAGAGAGAGAGAAAATAGAATGAGATCACATAAGGAGCTCAGGTATGAAAATCATAGTCAGTAACTTTTGGAAGCCAACAACAACTCAGATCATAGCAACAATTTAAAGCAGCATTTAAATCTCCATAGAGAAAGTGATACTTGCAAAATGTCCAAATGTGCGTGGCGTGTGCCGGAGGCCATGTGACGCGCGTGCACGCTGCGCTTGATCTTGGCGTGAGCGTGGAGCACGTAGTCCTTTGTTCTGTTCTCGCGTGGTTTTTGATAGGTTCAACAAACAATGTTCCCGAATTCGTCTTCCTTGCGTGGAGAGGCGAATAGTTGAATAAACTTAGTAAAGAAAAGAAACAAACAAAATGAAAGCTTCTAAAGGAGCCATTAAAATGGCTTTTTCTCTCAGCCCCTGTGCTGAGGGGGGGGGGGGGGGGGGGGCTTGCGCTATGAGTGCGGCGCGAGGCCGCGCGGAGGGTCGCACAGGAGAGCAGCGTGTCCGTGAACCAAGAACGAGAAGAAGAGGAAGAAGAGAGAGGGCGGACCTTGTTCGGTCGTTCTTATGGCTTGAAATGGTTCACGCCCCTTTTTCGCGTAAACAGCCAATGAAAGTCCGCGATCTGAAGCGGAGGGAAAAGTTCCTTTGTCTCTGTGGAGACAACCCCTCTGGAGATCTAGGGCTTGTCCAAATTCCAGGGATTATTCTAGCAAGTTTGTAATTCAGATTACATAAATTTTTCATTACTTTGCTCTAGATAAATGGGTCTGTCAGAGCATGACGATCACAAAGATACTAAGCATAATATATATATGATCAAAACATGAAGTTACATTCAAATGTAGAATTACACATATTTAAAGATTTGCTTAACACATGTTAACACTGCAGATGTTGGGAAACATCTAAATGTACCAAAAGGGAATACGTAATACATTTATAAAACATAATAACTAACAGGTAACGAATTCATTCCATAGAATGCATTGGGGAGAAGATTTGGCTTCTCTCCTCTCCAGTGTCCAGGGTGGTCGTAAAGTTTTACGACCTGCAAAGATGGGGGTTGCAGAAACGTGGCTCTAAAAGTAAGGAACTTAGGAAGGAAGTTTTCCTTTTGTGTATTTTGTAATGTGGTTGGGGGTTTTCATTTCTTCTTTGAAGCTCGCATGGGCATCGTAAATAATTTAAGTCCAGCCAGGCTGGCGCCAGGCCAGGCACTTGGTGCAAAAAGAGTTTCATTTGGAAAATCTGAATTAAACACATGAATCGATGATCTGCATATCCGTTACACTTACATGTATAATAACAGAAAAATATTGTGAAATAAAACCATTTGGAACATACCAACTTTATAAACTGTGTGGGGGAAACCTAAACTGAACCATTCACTACAAATACTACAAGCAGGGTGTCACTGAAAATGAGTGTGTAAGTTTGTTTACAGAATACTGTTGTCACTACTGCAAACTCCCATTTATACAAATAATTATTCTAAAAATATAATTATCGTAGATTTATCTGTATCTATTTAGAGGTCAGGATGGTACGTAGGTGTAGTGTTGTGGGTTGCAACAGCACTGCTGGACTGCATAGTTTTCCAGCAGACTTGAAAATTAGGGGCCAGTGGTTGCATGCACTTGGCCTGGAAGACCGAGAGTTCCCAACTAGAGCTGGAGTGTGCAAACATGCCACCTCCTCAATCCTCAATACAACTATATAAGGAAAACCCGTAACGGCAAAGATTGCGGTTGTGTGCACATGTCCCGCCCCTCCCGCTGGAAAGCCAATCATCTGCTTTTAACAGTCAAGCCAGAAACATTTAAGCCTATCGTCTGGTTCCATTGACATATGCACACAGTTGAGGAACCCTTGCGCATGCATAGTAAAAGTATAACCAAAGGTGGGGGGGGGGGGGTACGGTCGAACCATCACCTCTTTACAGACCCTTTTTAATGAATTTAATGAATATAAATAATAAATAAATACACTTGTTTCAATAATAGTAAAACAGCCTTACATGTATAATAACAGAAAAATATTGTGAAATAAAACCATTTGGAACATACCAACTTTTTAAACTGTGTGGGGGAAACCTAAACTGAACCATTCACTACAAATACTACAAGCAGGGTGTCACTGAAAATGAGTGTGTAAGTTTGTTTACAGAATACTGTTGTCACTACTGCAAACTCCCATTTATACAAATAATTATTCTAAAAATATAATTTCCCAGCATCCAGTGGGACCCTCCCAAGTGTAGGCCTGTGGGTCAATGTGCCCCTGATTATTAGCAAGGATGCAAACTAGTCAGCATTCGCCAACATAGCTGCTTTGAATTCAAAATAGACCATATGTGTTCAGTTTTCAAAAACTCTTGCTACTTAATTCTTCAGTACTTTGACAAAAACAAACAGACAAAAAAAAATATATAATAGTTATTTTATTAAAAAATAAAAATAAACTATATTATAGAGTGGAACGTCTAAATAAGAAAATGAGCGATTCTCTGCAGCCATATATTGCTTATAGTGGGAATATCATGACATTTTCATTTTAATAGTGTTTATTTTCCACTAGGTGGCAGAAATCTTCCCCTAAGCATGGGAATTTTTTTTAAAAAGAGTAACTAAACCCTTAACCAAATTTTTGTAGTTAATGATCTGTAAGAATGGGACTTTATTAGTGCTGTTCATTGATTGAGTAACTTTTTTGACATTTGAGTATAAAGTGTTTTAATTCTATAATATACTGTGTAAAAATGTCTGTGTCTGTGGGGAAAAGGATGTTTTAAACTTTATTTTGGGGCAAAGTCATAAAAAGCTTTAAGCGATTTTTATCATATTTTACTGCCGTTTCTATACATGCAGTTTTTATGTCCCGGTGACCAGTGAAAGTGAGGTTTAGACTCTCTGCTGATTCATTTAGATAGAAACCTGGTCTTGTTAGTCTGAAATAGCTGCCCGGAGGTGTTGCCAAGATGGCAGCCGAGTGGCATGACTTGCCTAAAAGGACTTTTGGTTAGCGTACGTTTTTTCCTTGAGACTTTGAAGCAGCACCTCTGATGAAACACAGTAACTGAACCTAAAACCTTCCGCTGACTCAGAGATTAAATCCACACATTTGTAAGTTACTGAAGTCACACTGTATTTTTTTTTTTTTATTAATTTAGAAAAATGTTTGGATAATTTTTTTACTCATTAAATATAAGTTTTTGTTTTTTTAAAGTAATGACAAAGCGGCCAGCAGCAGACAATGAACCTTTGTTTGAGCAGTTTTTCCTAAAATAAGATATAAAGATGTAAAAGAGTTAAAGCATATAATTTTTTTTACGTTAAACCTAGATAAATGTGCACTATAACCAAAGGTTTGCGCATAGAGTGGAAGCTGAAACGCGCTTTGCAGGACACAGATGCACCAATGCGATCACTTGAATTTTCAGTGGATACGCCGTTATTTTTGCTCACAAAAAAAAAAGGTAAGAAATACATAAAGGGTCTACTTGTATGTGTGCACTCACAATATCAAAAAAATTGCCTTTATTAAATGAAGAAAACTTAGCATGATGCACTTTCTGCACTGTATAAAAAAAAAAAAAAAAAAAGCCAACTGTGGTTGCCAGAATTATACGGTTAAAAAAAAAAAAAAAAAGTTTTAGGTTTACTGGTTTTACATTAAATTTACAGTTTAATACAGTAATTTCTGACAATATTAATATAACAACTTAGTGAAGTACTGAAATCTGTTTTGCACCTTCGTATTAGACTGCTAACCCCCAAAAAACAAGTGGTGATGAAAAAGTCGCATGATGAAACAAAGTCCATCACAAGCAGCTTTTCAATAATAAGATACATAGAAGGTGCACAGTGTCATTCACACAAGCACTAAACACCATCATGGTGAGACTCATTAAACTGAAATATGCAATAAACATTACCATAACATCATATGTAACATACAACCCTAATAAACATAACTGCTAAGAAAAAATAAACTTATTAAAAAAAAAAAAAAAAAAAAAAAATTGAAATGCCCAGTCTAGGGATGGGAAGGAGTAATAAAATAAAATGTTGGAAAAAAAAAAAAGGGAGAGTTTTACCCTACTGGCTCACAACATTGCAAGTAATGTGAAAACAATAGAATTTATTAAAACACAAGGAAGCAAACAGCTTCAGGAGGGGTCCGGGCCAACATAAACAAAATACTAACTCCCCTACAAAAAATAAAAATAAAAATAAAATAAAAAAAATAAAAAAATACCCTAACTGATTTTAAACAGGAGAAAAAGTGTAAAAGTAAATGGCAACCACCTCCCTACAGCTTCCCATGAAAACAAGAGAAATCGTAGTTCTAACAACAAAAGAAAATAACTCACGTTTGGGTTGAATAAATCCACCCACAACACAAGAGGACTAATAGAAATTCATCAACAGACTTCTAATCACAACAAATCAGCTACAAACACTAGTGACATCAGCAGAAGATACTCTCGCTTCAAATTCCCACACTACAGACATCGCAACTCTGTCTTTTATCTCCAAGCATTTTCTCTTGTGGGCCAATCAGGATAGGGCAGTCATCAGAAGAATCATCCACTAATTGATCTTCACCTGTTAGTCCTTATCAGCACTTGAGAGGGTGAGAAAGAGAGCGAACACACAAGGCACATACACAAAAGAGACAGTCCCAATGAAGTAGGGCCTGGGACGTAACACAAAGCAGAGAATTCTGGTAAAGTCATTTTAGGGTTATTCCCTGTAAATTTTACAGGAAATTACAGTTAATCATTTAACTGGTTTATACTGTAGCATTTTCACAGTTCACAGAATCACAGTCATTTTTTCCAGTGTGCCGTTTCGTCTTGAAAAGGTGCGCTTAACAAAAATGAACCAAACTCAGCAGAAAACACTATTTATTTGTAAATTCAAATATCTCCTTATTGTTCCCCCCTGACACATTTATGGTAATTACTTTTGCCAATGCTTTGTGGCAAGCCTAAGGCTAGTGCATGCATTTGAATGCAGAACTCTTCAGCTGCGCTGACTGCACGCACCACATGCTGCTGCTGGCAGGAAATTAAACACTTTTGAGCCACTCTAGCACAGTCTCATGTGGTTTCCACCAGTACAACAGTTTTTTTCCATCACTAACTCATGTAAGTCTAAAGTGTAAAAAATAATGAGAAGCCTTAAACATGCCAGTGGCCTGGCCCACTTTTGAACTATGACATGAAAACTGGCCCAAAGGCCGGCCCAAGGGGTATTCAAAAGATCGAGGCCCATCATGACCGGGCTGGAATGCAAAACTCTAGCTGCCACGGGCCTGCAAAGAAATAACAGGGTCTGGGTCCAAGTACAGGGATGAAATTACTTTTTAATAAATGATAAAAAAAAAAAAGGCCAACAAGGCAAAAACAAAACAGAACCAAACAACAAGGCCATGAGCAGAAGCAACCAGAATGCAAAACACGAAGGACAAGCAACAAATCACAATTAACATTAATCCAGCGAGAGTGGCGTGAGAGAGGAGAATATATAGCCAAGGGCAATAGGCACCAGGTGTGTGTGTGTGTGAGTGGGTGAAACAGGTGTGTGGAGTGAAGGTAATGAGTCCGGGAGCAAGGGAGAAACACAGGTGGAGCAACTAAACAATAATGAGGTAACAAAGTGGGCAGGGTCAGAAAAAGACAGGAGAGAGCACATGGCACCAAGCAAACACAACATTCACAGAAGACGGTGACAGAAAGACAGAAGACTGTGACACTAGCAAGTTAACATAGATGCACTCACAGAATAGCACACATTCTAGGCTTCTTGTGTAATAGTGATTTTATTAAAAAATACAAGTGAACAATATTATAGAGTGGAGCTGGTAAATATGGTTATAGTGGGAATATCATGATATTTTCATTTTAATAGTGTTTATTTTCCACTAGGTGGCAGAAATCTTCCTCTTAATCATGGGACATTTTTCATTAATTACTTCTACAAGTATTATTATTATTTTTAAATATTTTTTTTAGTGGTGGGCATAGATTATTTTTTTTAAAATCTAGATTAATCTCACTGTGATCTTGAAATTAATCTAGATTAATCTAGATTAAAATGGCTCATTCGAATTCTGCCGAAGGCATTCAGAATATGTGTGTTACCCAAATAGAAAAACAAACAGTAAGTCTTTGATAAGGGGTTTATCAAGCTAGGTGGTGCATTAGAAAAGGGGCTCATCTCCTGTTTCCAAAATGCATCACAAAGTGCTTGAAAAAGCTGTAAATAATTCCACATTGCACAAGGTGCAAACAACCTTCTGCCTGTTTCACACAAATTTTTCATTTTTTTTTCAAGTTTGTAGGTGTCAAGGTACAGAAACCAAATAATTAAATGTAAAATAGCACTGGATAGTCTTCAATGTAAAAATGAAATATACAATCAAACCTACATTTATTCAGATACCTTCAACATTTCTCACATTATTACAGTGGAGCTTTACATATAAAAAATTATATCTGGTGTCTGAATAATTTTTGGTTTGACTGTTAAAACTACAAAGTAATTCAGTCAAGAGCAGTGAGTGATTTTCTTTCATTTTCTTAGATTAACATTACAGCAGCCAGTAGCTAAATTAGGCGCGGTCACTTTAAGAGACGATAAACGCATCCCATTTTTTTCCCTCAACTGTTTACTTTCACTTAAGAAATAACTGACAGTTTTTTTTTTTAGCATAATTCCCGAGGTGGATATTTTGACATATTTTGTATGTTTTTGTCGGCACAAGAGCAAAAATAAGCAAATTCGATGTTCAAGTGTTTTGAGACGTCTTTCTCTGCGTGAGCCGTGAACACCAGAACACCGCAAGTACTGAATTGGGCTCTTTCACATCTTTTTGTTTGTTCAAACTGCGATTTGTATTTGTTTGTTCAGGTGCAGGAGGGACTTCGAGGAGTACTTCGCAGAAGAGAGCTCGGTTCAGTGTCGCTGTCCGTGATACGCGGCTCTCTCTCTCTCGTGTGCACTGAACACAGCGCACGAATAACCAGCTACTCTGTTCAGCTTTTCCGCATCTTGTGTTTGGATGCTTTAATGTTTAAATCGACAAGCAGTAAGGCTTAAAAACATGTGAAAAAGATAAGCTTTCGTGACGATGCGCCGCAGTGGCCCGTCAACTGTCCTGAGCATCTTTTTAGGCTGGCCTCAGCCAGTAGGTTATATAAAATATCAAGGTGAAAGTCATCATAGCTTGCTTAGTATAGACCCAGCTCCCAACCCAACTTTGAGAATAGATTAAGGGCAATATTTTTTTTATCGCCCGATAAGAGTCTCGCGTTAACGCAGCACGTTAACGCCGATAACGGCCCACCACTAATATTTTTTTTTAAAAATTTCAACATTTTATTGGATATTTTTTTCAAAGCCTTTACAATACAGAATAGTATCTTGCATTTCACATACATATATCTAAAATACAGCCCATCTCTGTTAGCATATGACTTTTATTCTTTTACCTTTTGTGCCAAAGGATTTGTGTATCACCCATACTGTTATGTCTTGTCATGTTCCTATATCCTTTTTCCTGTCCTGTCGATACCTGCCTGGTAACCCTTCCTGTTCATCGCTCTCACCTTTGTATTCTGTCCAGTTTGCCTGACGCCGCTATATCTACCGCCCAAGACTGCTGCCAAAGATAACTTTCTTTGAAGTTGTGATGGCTCGTAAAAGAGGAGGAAGCAAATGCAGGCAATCAGAAGAAGTTTATTGATAACTGAGTCCAGAATGTAGGCAATGGTGAAAGAAGGTCTACGGTGGCGTGAGAAGTGCTGGATGGTAAAGTCGGTGGTGAATGTGAAGACAGTCAATGGATGAAACCAGGAACAGACTGGAACACTCACACGAAGACGACAACACGAACACAATCCAGAACACGAACACAATCCAGAACACGAACACAATCCAGAACATGGGCGACGGTAATCCAACTTGGGAAGCTGACATGAATGAGGATCTGACAACAGACAGAGAGATGGGTGAGTATTTGTAGCTGAGTGGAGATGAGGATCAGCTGGAGCGAGACAATCAACACACAGGTGACAACAATCAACCAAACGAGCACATGGAGACTACGAGAGTACAAATACAAACGCAAAACATGACACGGAGAAAACAATGGATTTCCTACCATGACAGAAGTTGTCTGCTGATTTTTCTGTTTTTTTTTTTTTTTATCGCCCTCTCTGCGAGTTGCTTATTTCCCTTATTCTCTCAGAAGAACATTTGAGTTTAAATTAAAGTCTCTATTTTCTGTTGAACCTCATTTTGGGTCCTCACTTACCTCTCTAACACATCCAGCATCCAGCTCTCTTTGTGTTAAGCTAAAGTGTTATGAACTATGATAAAATCTACATGTAAACAAATTAATATAGGTGTGTCTTTTGAAACCCCAGTTCCATATTAGCATATTTATGTTTTGTCTTTGATAACCACAGTAGAATACCAGATTACAATGTTTTCAGTGTAACCATGGTATTGTTCTCAGAGTCACAAATGAAAAAAAATTATCACGATCAACTCGAGAGACATGTTTTTAACATGTCCATTGTACTAATAGGCAGTAGAATTTATTCTGCTTTCAAAATCTGTTAGCATGGCCTCATTAATCATTAATTTTTAATCACTATACTAACTTGCTGGAAAATCATATGCTAGTTTCTAAGTCAATGAATGGCTTAGTGTAATTCAGAGGGTCTTCACTCATGTTTGAGGCGTATGTCATAAAGGTGACTGTTGTTTCCTTGTTGAGGCAGTAAAGGGGTGGGACAGGTTATGAAAAAGAAATAAAAAGGTTTGACTCACTGTGTGTTTCACAATCACCATGTGTGTTTATCATACAATGGTAGTGCTTGAAAATCCGTATGAAATTCTGTTAACAGTGGAAATATGGTGGAAGACTATAGAAAACAAAGGTAAAGTACCAATGCTTCTGTTTTCATTTGTTTAATAAAGTTAATACTCACTTTGTATGATTTTAGTGTTTAGTTAATGATGATTCAATTTGTAAAGTCTGAAGTGGCATACAGATTTAGATAAGTCCAATTTGTCTCTGTCCATCTTGTGCATGAGTTGCAAAAAGTTAAATATAAATTAAAAAATTGTTATGCTTTTATTGCAACGGTTGTACTTTGACATTTATACCTTGTACAGCACCACAGTGCGTAGTAATGATAACAAAGGTTTTTTTAGCTGAATGTATCGATACAAGACATTACAAAAGACAGGTCAAACATTGTTTCTCTTTTTAGTCAACACCAGTCAAAAAGTGGATGCAGATATCTTCGTTCATGTGTCATATTCACGGTTTTCCTGGTCCTGTTCCTGTGCTACTACATCGTCCCCAATGAATTCTCAGCATCTTGGGCTTTAACAGTTGGATTATTTCTTCCAGAGAAATTTACAAGTCAAGCAATCAACTTTTCACTGACAAGAGTGTCGGCAATGTCTGTGGAATCGTGGAAGACACTGGAAGCATATTATGTGGCTTACCCATACAAGTATAATTTTGTTTTGAATGAACCAGAGAAGTGTCAGGAGGAAAATCCATTTATTGTATTAATTGTACCAGTAACTCCAAGCAACACAGCTGCTCGGGACGTCATTCGTTCAACTTGGGGATCACAGAGGTTAGTTGGGGACAAGACTGTGAGCACATTATTTATGTTGGGTCTACCCACTTCAGAAGAAAGAGAAACGATTCAAAAAGATTTGCTACAGGAAAGTGCAAAGTATCGTGACCTTATACAAAGTGATTTCTGGGACAGTTACAAAAATCTCACAATTAAGACCATGGTAATGCTAGAATGGTTGACTGGTTACTGTCAGTATGCCTCCTACGCAATGAAAGTTGATTCAGATGTGTTTCTCAATGTGGAAAACTTAGTGAATATGCTTCTTTCTGCACCAAAACACAAGTATATGTCTGGACTTGTGGCTAGGAAAGGAATAGTAAAGAGAGATCCCCAATCTAAATGGTATATTCCAAAAGATGTTTACGACCAACCTTTATATCCACCCTACGCTCTGGGTTTGGGATATGTTTTCTCTTTGGACTTGCCAGTGAAACTTGTTAAAGCAGCACAACTTATCAAAGCGGTTTACATAGAGGATGTATTTCTAGGTCTGTGTATGACACATTTAGGGATTGCTCTAACTGATCCACCTGATGGAAACTTGTTCAGTGTCATTCCTGTAGAATACAACCGCTGCCGCTATTCAAAACTCATTGCCACAACAACACAAAGCTTGAGAGACCAAGTAGAGTTTTGGAAGGATTTACAGAGACCTGGTCCATATTGTTAAACACAAACAGGTCACATGACTTAAAGGAAACAAAGCTTGACTTTATATATATATATATATATATATATATATATATATATATATACTGTAAAAAATTTTGCCGTTAAATAACAGTAATTTTCTGGCAGCAGGGGTGCCAGTAAAGTACTGTTAATTTACAGCTCTTAACCATTAATTTACCACTCTTATTTTTAAACAGTATTTTACCGTAAATTCTACCATGGAAATTAACTCCACTCCCACTGCTTCAAACAGTTCGAGTTTTTAAACTAGCATTCCTACGATGTTAGTACTATGAACTTCACTTATGTACTTATGAGTCCACTGAGAAGGAATATTTCTTACACTTAATGTGCAGTAATAAAGTAACTAAATACATGACTTTTACTCAAATCACTGCAGCTCATTGTCAGCTGTATTACACATGTATGTGCTGAAGTACTTAACACAGAGATCACCACTGTATCAGCGACTCCACATTTACTGCCTTTATATAAAGCAGCAGAAAATCAGAATTTGTGGCTCATCATTGACTGAAGCACCGGCTCTACTCTACAGCACAATGGTGAACAACAAAACTACATTAAACGATCTCTCTTGTGCAAACACACATTAATACAGTCAAGTTCAGTATTTACTCTCATTATCAGTGTATGACTTTGCCTAATTTTTTTTCTATGGATGTTCACAAATATTTTAGTTAAATTAACTTATTTTTCATTTGGTAAATCTGACGTTTACATTTTACAGTATATTACTGTTTTTCCTTGACTTGACGGCAAAAAACTGTAGAAAAACACTTTTTTTTTTGCTGGCAACCATTAATTTACGGCAAGAAACAGTAGAAAAACAGTTATTTACTGGCAGCAGGGGTGCCAGTAAATAACTGTTTTTCTACAGTTTGTTTCCTGTAAATTAATTACAGTTTATTACTGTTAAATTATGTTTCATTCTGTTTTTTCTTCATCTTAAATCTTTAACCCTTTAAACCCCACAAGAAAATCCTCAGTTTTAAATGAACACTTATAATGTGTGCACACTACAGAGTGTTAGAGTAACACTGAATCAGTGAAGTTAATGAGATAATTCGGTGATTAATTGATGATTGAGCATTAGTGATAAACACCTGCAGAATCACTGAAGGAAAGAGAAACACAAGAACTACAAATGACTTCAGCCACAGCCTTAGATGAAATCAACTGAATAAAATAATACATCAAATCTCTCAAGATCTGATTAAACAACTACTAAAACAGCTTCACCAGATTCACATTACTAACCAGACTGACTTTATTTCTGTCAGATGTCTACAGAAGAACTTATGGAGAGTTAAATAGGTTTAGGTGTTTTTTTCACTACCATGATGGAGATCAGTGTTTACTTTAGTTGGGCTCTTGAACGTGACTTTTCCACAACTAAGGTTTTTTTTTTCATGCTGTAACAATGCGCCTTTGGAACCTGTTATAGCAAAACAAAAGTACAAAGAAGAAAAAAAATCTGATATTGTTGTTTATAGATTGACAAGAACAAATACTATTAATTCTGATCTAATCCCATATCTCTTCTCTTATTGAATATTGATACTACAGCATGAGAAGGAGCACTGCTGAGCCATAAGTTATGAAAGACTGTTAAGAAAATGTCACTCATAATAAATAAAAAAAACCTTTGCTGAAATTTAGACAGAAATATCAAGAATCAGCGTATGAATCACAACAATGGTGACAATCCACAAAATAAATGAACAGATCAGTTCTGAACATCACAACACATGCTACTAAAACTTAAAACAAATGCAAAATTATAAGCACATAAGAATTCAAGAAAATAAGTGAACAATTCAGGGGCATAATTTATTCATGCCGCAATGCATGCTGGGAATCATGGATGAGTTTTATCCTGTGCTGGTACCCAGCATGCATTGCATCATGAACCTTTTGATTGTCACCATTGTTGAGATTCATATGCTAATTGTTGATTTCTCTCTTTGAGTGTTGTGGGGACTGCTGCCCGAAATACTTTTTAACTAAAACTAGTCGTTAAATCCATAAATACTGGTTATCTCACTACTTTTCAATCTTACTAAATTGAAGTGTCATTGACTCAAATATTTCAACACCAAATTAATATTTGATTATTATAGCAACACTTTAAGTCAGTCTAGTAGATCATGCCTGTTAGAAACAACCATAATCACTTGACTATCAAAATTAATACTGCTGTAACAGATGCATCATAAAGATACAAATACAGCAATAAAACAAAATGTAAAGTGTAAAAGTCAATGGTCAGGAGCCCAACTAAAGCAAACACTGATCTCCACAATGGTGACGCTAAACGAAACAGTAACATTATCATCTAAATCTCTTTAATTCTCAATAAGATCTTTTGATCTCTGTTCTCTGATCTGACAGAAATAAAGTCAGTCTGGTTAGTAATGTGTGAAGTTGGTGAAGCTGTTTGTTGATCGTTTAAATCTTCAGTTGATTTCATCTAAGGCTGTGGCTGAAGTCAGCTGTATTTCATGTGTTTGTCTTGTTATGTTTTTTTTTCTTCAGTGATTCTACTCATTAACAGCAGCTGTTGATCATTGTCTGAATTCACTCATTAGTGTTCATTCTCTCTGTCAGGTGGACTATATTAGTAAACTCATGTAGGGAATAGTGAATGAGGGTGTAGGGTGTGATTTGAAACACAGCCGCTGAGTGTCGAATTTGAACGTTGTTAATTTTACGATATATAGCAGCAGGCTACTTCTCGAAAACGATGAATATTACCCAGAATGCACTGTTTAAATGAAAAACAGTATTTTACTGTCGAAATTTGGCCGTTTTTTTACAGCGATTTTTAACAGTGTACACACAACATAAAAATACCCTTTATAAAGTAAATAACTAACTACACTAGCAACAGTTTTGAAGTAATTTTTCAGTATTTATTTTTTATTCAGTATTTTTTAATTAATTAATTTATTTGTTTTTGTGCTGTTACATACAGTATGTGTTTATAATAACTACTATCGGATGTTAGTATGAGAACAAATGGCAGTTTTAGTAAAATAAAATATTTTGGCATATACACCTTTGGTAACACTTTGTATTTTGGTGTCCTGGTTACAAATGTTGCATGTACTTGCCATATTAATAACAATAAATTATGCATAGCCACATAAAACTAACCCTTAACCAAACCCTCATTCAAACACTAACAAGTGTACTAAGTACATGTAGTTAATTAATCAGTAGTTAAATGTATAATGTATACCTGTAACAAAGAAATTGTAAAATAAAGTGTAACCACAATTATAATGGCTCATGATTTCCGTCACTTTTTTTTTTTTTTTTTTTTTTTAGAATGAAGGGCCAGGTCAGCTGTTCAGCTTTTCAAAAAAAAAAAAAAAAAAAAAAACCCAATATACTCTATGCAAAGAAGAGGCCATAGCTTAGGCCAGTGGTTCCCAAACTTTTTGCAGCATGCACCCCTTTCTAGTGTTTGACACCTGTCAAGCACCCCCCAACACTTTACTCTGGTTAAACTTCACATTTTTAATTGCAACAACTAAATACAAATACTCTGGTTAAACTTCACATTTTTAATTGCAATAACTAAATACAAATATTCACTGTAGATTAGAAAACATAAAAAAAATCTGTTATAAATACAAAAGATTACTACATTTTTTTAGTGAGATGGTTTGGGCCTGCATGTTTGCACATAGAACATCAAAATTCGGGGTAATGGATGACAGTTTTGTTAAACTTCACATTTTTATTTGCAATAACTAAATACAAATATTCACTGTAGATTAGAAAACATAAAAAAATCTGTTATAAATACAAAAGATTACTACCTTTTTTTAGTGAGATGGATGGGCCTGCATGTTTGCACACAGATCATCAAAATTTGGTGTAATGGATGACAGTTTTACTCTCAAATCATTCTCGGCATCTAGTCTTTGTCGATGTTTTGTTTTCAACAATGTCAGTGCAGAAAAGCCTGTCTCGCATAAGTATGTGGTTGCAAAGGGCATCAACACTTTAAGTGCTTGCTTTGACAATCCTGGATACTCCACCATTGCTGAAGCCCAGAAATCCACCAGTGACTTATTTTTAAAAAGCATGTTGTGTCTCCCATCAGATGATAACTCCAGTAACTTTTCTTGCTCTTGAAAGGAGAGATGTGGGATTGGAGGAGTAACATCAAAAGGATTCCGAATCCATGTCTGAGATTGGTCCATGGGGGGGAAATAAGTCCGCAGATTTTGGCTGAGCTGGTTGAGATGTTCAATTATGAGGCCTTTGACACAATCACTTAGCACAGATTCCCGGGATTGCAAAATTTCAGATAAAAGAGGAAAGCACTCGGTGGAGTTTGTATTTATCCAGTTGGCCCAGAAAACAAGCTTTTTAATAAGTGCTTCAACTTTGTCCTGGGTGTTGAAAACGGTGGTACTAAGACCCTGCAGACTTAAATTAAGTTCATTTAGAGTAGAAAATATGTCTGCCAGGTATGCCAGCCTCTGAAGCCAGATGTCGTCTTGCAAGCATGAAGACAAGTGAAACGGGTTGTGAACAAAAAATTCCTCAACTTCACATCTGAGCTCAAAAATCCTTGCTAAAACCTTTCCACGCGATAACCAGCGAACTTCTGTGTGCAGTAGAAGTGTTTCATGCTCGCTGCCCATTTCGTTGCATATAGTGCGAAAAATACGCGAATTTAACGGACGAGCCTTGATGAAGTTGACGATTTTCACGACGTCATGAAGTACAGTCAAAAGTTCACCTGGCATGTTTTTCGTCGCTAGGGCTTCCCGGTGGATGCTGCAGTGGACCCAGGAAACTGCTGGTGCAATTTTTCGGATGAGAGCCACTGCTCCTTTGTGCCTCCCCGTCATTGCTTTCGCACCGTCTGTACAAATTCCAACGCAGCGCGCCCAGTCAACTTCGTGTACTCGGAAAAAGCTATCCATCAAATTAAAAATATCTTCCCCTGTTGAATGTGTGACAAGGGGACGGCAAAACAAAAAATCTTCATGAACTGTGTTTTCAAATAAATAACGGACATACACAAGAAGATTAGCTAGATTCGCTACGTCAGTAGACTCATCGATTTGAAGTGAGAAGAATTCACTGTTTTTTATTCTGCTTATTAGCTGGTTGAAGATGTCAGTAGATATCGAATCAATGCGACGAGAAACAGTATTGTCAGAGAGAGGGATTTTGTCCAGCGTCTTTGCTGCTTTCTCCCCGAGCATACAGTTTACCATGTCTTTGGCAACTGGTAAGCAGAGATTTTCTCCAATTGTGTGGGGCATACCTTTTTTAGCTATGTGGTAGCTCGCCAGATATGAAGCTTTCTGTGCATTTTTGGAAGTCCCTAAGCCTGAATGGGAGTGGATAAGTTTTTTCTTCTTCTGCAGTTCTGCCAATTTTCCTTGGAAAAAACTTGCAGGCATGTCTTGTAATTGACTATGTCTTGTTTGTAAGTGCCGGACCATATATGAGGGCTTGAGACTGCTATTAGCTAAAACTTCACCACAGACTACACATTGCGGGTCTGGACTTTCTGCATCACCAATCCATGTAAACCCGAAAGCAATGTAACTGTCACTGTATTTGCGTTTCTTACTTGACATTTTCTCCCTCTGGCATGCAGGCCTATTTCTCTTGACAAATACATCTCTGTTAGGTTTCTCTGTTCCCGCCTCTTCACTCCGTTCATTATCATCTGAGTCTGTTTGATCGGGTTTTTCAATATATTCAGCGCCGTGGTCGGTGCACATCTCCACACAAGAGGCCGATGTAGATGGCTCATTCCTGTCCCTTGAGTTCTTTAAAGTGCCTGTTTTTAACCAAGTGTCCATTTTGATGAATGTAGCAAGTGAAAAAAAATAAATGAACGTATTATCATTTAGCGCCTAATATGAAGAGGGCGGGGCTATTGTGACACAGACGTGCTTGTAAAATGAAATTAAATCATGAGTGATTTATAGCTTGTAATTTGAAATTTTATTTCTTAATAAACCTTTCGCATGTGAAGTTTACCTCAGTTAAATACGTAAAAATAATAAAGAGACCATCTTTTTCCCCGCCATTACAAACATTCTCTGGCGCACCCCCGGTGGTCAGTCTGCGCACCACTAGGGGTGCGCGCACCCCAGTTTGGGAACCACTGGCTTAGGCTAAGACATCTGTTAAACAAAATGTATTGCTGTGGTTTTTTAAAGAAAGTGATGGCATTTATAAAGCTTTAAATGGCTACTGTTACACCACTGGACTCATTGTGTTGTGTTTTTCCTCCCCATGTGTGCCGTGTATCCTTTTATTTAGTCAATACTTGCACCTCTGTTTTCCCAATCATCCTTTGTTTATTAGCCATAGTCCATTCAGTTTATGTTTGTTGGAGATTATATGTCTACCCGTGTGTGACCTGTGCTCCTGTTAGCCCTGTCTATTCCCTTGAAGGTTAGATTAAAGTATTATTTTTGGGGGGCATCCCTGGTTTCCTCATTCATTGCTATACATAGTGAGACTGAATCTCTGACCAAAACAGTTACCTCCATTTGTCTACCCTCTGTTTTGTTTTCATTCTTTTCTCGGTGCTTTGTTTCCATTGTTCTATGGATCCCTCCTTTTCCCCCTGAATTCAAAGCATGCATACTTCAAAGGCATCATCAAAAAATGTCATGGAGCTTTTATCCAAAGTGATTTGTGTTATTACAGGGACCTAAAATGTCCTGGATTAACCGGGAGAAAAGAGCCTTGCTCAAGGAGATACTGGTGGTTTTGAACCAGCAACCTTCTGCTCACCAGTTCAGTGGTTTAGCCCACTAAAACAGTAATAAATCTACAACCAAAAAAAGCATTTATTTGTTAACATGAAATTTGGCAAGACATGGAAAGCTGACAACGAGATGTAAAATTTTTCACTTGTATAAATGTTTTACAGTTAGTCATGCTCATGAAAAGCAGACACACAATTGTTTGGATCAGACACGGCAGTAGCCAGGTTGTCCTGCACATGTTCCTCTGCTCTTGCTTCAAGGTTGTGTGGTTCAGAGAGCCGTCATCATTGTCTTCATCATCCTGTTCCTCAACAACATCCCCGTTGAGAAGAGCAAGATTGTGAAGCACAGCAACAGAATCAGCACAGCTGTGTTGACATGGCAGTAGGATGTTGGGTTCACCATCTGTAAATACATGATTGTTAGAACAATAAGTTTGAATGAAGCTTTGTTTCATGTGTTGTTGACTTTATTGTGATGCTAACTTTTACATTCTTTTAATCATTTATTTGTGTTTCTTGTTGTCAGTAAATAAAATATATTTTATTCATGTATTAATTGCCTGAGTGAAAATTTATGTATTCACATAGACTGCATTTGTTCAACTAGTGTATATTCATGTAAAGCTATTTGATGATAAAAAATTTTTTTTTTTTGCTTCTTTTACAAAAATGCCATTTTTAAAAAAAAGTAATATAATTATTGGTTGGCAGAAGTGTTGGGGTGGGCAAAAGATGCAATTCATTATGGGGTAATCTTAATTTTAAGTAGTAATGCTTACATTTTAAGAGTATAAATTCAACAGTCTTCTCCAAAGGCGAGATCTTCTAGCAGCTGATCGACATGTCATTTGTGCAGACATTGCAAAGTCGCTGAGGGAAACCGTACTTGACTGTTCAGTTAGTGATGCTATGAGGCGTTAGTGCACCTGTCCATATTTTTTTATTATTATTGCCAAACTTATAAATACATAAAAAATAAATAAAAATTGAATGTGTTCATCACAGTATGAGATAATATACACAGAAAAAAAGCACAGTTAAAAACGTAAAGGGTTAGTTCACCCAATAATCAAAATTATGTAATTAATAACTCACCCTCATGTCGTTCCAAACCAGTGGGACCTCAGTTTATCTTCGGAACACAGTTTAGGATATTTTTGATTTAGTCCCATTGAAACTGTGTGTACGGTATACTGTCCATCTCCAGAAAGGTAAGAAAAACATCATCAAAGTAGGCCATGTGACATCAGAGTCCAATACATTTTGGTCCAAAAATAGCAAAAACTACGACTTTATTCAGCATTGACTTCTCTTCCGTGTCTGTTGTGAGAGAGAGTTCAAAACAAAGCTTTTTGTGATATCTTGTGAAAGAGTCAGTCTTTTGTTCGTTATCTGGCTTGGCTCGGTGTTCATCTTCAGTTCTCTCTTTAAAGCAGTTCAGTCAGTGTACTGTTTGAGTAAATGAATTACTCCAGGATATTCATTTGTTTTAACTCAGAGGGAGTGTCAGCCACATTAAAAAAGTTAACAGCTTAAGTCATTTGTGGATTAATGTGTATTGGAGACGTGAACCATTTAAAATGATGTCGTTTCAAACCAGTTAGACCTCCATTTATCTTCAGAACAGAGTTTAAGATATTTTAGATTTAGTCCGAGAGCTCTCAGTCCCTCCATTGAAAGTGTGTGTACGATATACTGTCCATGTCCAGAAAGGTAAGAAAAACATATTCAAAGTAGTCCATGTGACATCAGAGGGTCAGTTTTGAACTGTCCCACAACAGACACGGAAGAGAAGACAATGCTGAATAAAGTCATAGTTTTTGCTATTTTTGGACCAAAATGTATTTTCGATGCTTCAAAAAACTGACCCTCTGATGTCACATGGACTACTTTGATGATGTTTTTCTTAACCTTTCTGGACATGGACAGTAGAGGCGCTCGCTCACTCAGCACGCGCTGAAGGC
Organism: Carassius gibelio; assembly: GCF_023724105.1. NCBI lineage: Eukaryota > Metazoa > Chordata > Actinopteri > Cypriniformes > Cyprinidae > Carassius > Carassius gibelio. Next base: position 8,491,036 of record NC_068377.1, on the reverse strand, counting down.
TCGTTGCAAAATGTCTAATGCATTTAACAGACCAGAAATATAAGATCCTAAAATAACCAACAGGTCTGGTGTTTGGGTGCACTTTGGATTCCCTGTAAGCTATAATACCGGTGTCTAAATGCTGCAGGGATAGTTTGTTGCGTGCATGTTTCTCCTTTTTTTCGTCTTTTCCCAGATACTGACACAATAAGGTGATGTCGGCGTAAATGAGTTGACATGTTTCAAGTATTCCCGCTGGTGTTTTTTTTTTTTTTTTGTATTCCCGCTGGTGTACCCTGTCATGTTGCAGATGCGACATACCGTTGTTTTTTTATCCACCACTCTCTTGCCATCACCATTATAGCTTAAAGGGAATCCAAAGTGCACCCAAACACCAGACCTGTTGGTTACTGGAGGATCTTCTTTTTCTAGTCTGTTAAACGCATTGGCCATTTTGCAACGAGCCTTCAGCGCGTACTGAGTGAGCGAGCGCCTGACTGAGTAGCCTAACATAAACATATAAGTTGGTGTTTTTTTCTTCTTCGGGAGTGTCAGGGGCGTTGCCTGTTACGTCGTTTGGGTTATTGGGCTACCTTGTTGAACGCATATCATTATATTTCTCTTTTTTTTTTTTTTTTTTTTTAATATAATGAATTAGTCCAACGAACCGTTCGGTATACATAATGCGTACCGCGTACCGAACCGAAAGCGTCGTACCGAACGGTTCAATACGAATACGCGTATCGTTACACCCCTAATATATATATATATATATATATATATATATATTTTATTTTATTTTTTACAGGTACAAGCTTGTCTGCGAGTCTGACACTTGATGAAGGGTAAGTTTTGCATTTATCAGAGGTGTCACGTAACGAAGTACAAATACTCCGTTACCTACAAATACTTTGTTTCCTTACTTAAGTAGAAATTTGGGGTATCTATGCTTTACTTGAGTAATTATTTTTCAGCCGACTTTTTACTTCTACACCATACATTTTCACACAAGTATCTGTACTTTCTACTCCTTACATTTTAAAAATATCTTCGTTACTGCTATTTCATTTCGGCTTGTTTTCATTCCAGCTTGTCATCATTCCAATAAAAAATAAAAAAAACCTATCCAGATAAACATGCCATCCGGATGGAGTGAATTTGATTGTGGTTGGATGAGAAGTATAAATATATACCATTCTGACACCCTATTGGTTTGTACGCGATCCATCACACCTGCACATGACACAAATCACATCACACTCCGGCAAGGACACAGCCAGTTTTGGGTTCGTTTATCAAAAAATATATTTCTTAAAAGTAGGGTTGGGTATGGAACCGGTATCCGATCGCCTCAGAGTCAGTCCCATTAAATTTTACATGAAACCAGCATCAGACCGGTCTCCTCCCGTCTTTCAGCGCGCTCTTCAATCAGCAGACTGCGGTGGAACAGCGCATGCGCACTTAAACACAAACAGAGGACACAAGGTATAGCCGCGTTTCCACCGCAGGAACTTTACCCAGGAACTAGGGACTTTGGCCTGGTACTTGGTGTGTTTCCACCGCAGGAACCAGGAACTAAATAAACTTCTGAGTAAAAAATTGCCCCTCAGAAAGTCCCTGCTGGCGAGGTGGTACTTTTTCAAAGTTCCGGAACTTTCGGGGGCGGGACTTTGGCGCTAAACATCCTCATTGGTTGAGTTCATGCAGTATTTGTTGAGTTCAACCACCATTTATTCGGATCAACATTTTCAAAATATAACTGTTATTGTGTCATGAAATGTAATTTTAAAAATATTTCAGGCGAGAATGTAGTTGTTTAAAACTCAAATCTGTTGTTTATTTATTAAGACAGCGCCTATTTAAAAAAGTGTTTTGCCGATCTCGGAGACGGTGAGCTCCACACGATCAGCAGGAGCTTAGTGATCATCTATCCGACGAGAAGCAGCCTCACCTCTGATAGACCTTCCGATATGTGCCGCTGGCTCTGATGTCTCTTTAGTGGTTAAACATAAAATATAATTCAGCTGCGGGGTAAATCTAACAGGTTTTCTTTGGTCTGTATTCAATTTATCTATATATTAAAATGAAAATAAAAAAGGCAAGTCTATATAATATTTCGTTTCATTGTAATGGCTGTATATAACGTTACACATATCCCTGGAATTGTACATTTCTGCAGCTGTTATTATGTTTAAATGAAAACGAAAGGAGGCAGTGGTATTTTATATCCTATTTCGTTTTATTGTAAATATACTGAGGGGAAAATTGAAGTAGCCAAAGCGATCTGAGTTCACACAGCATTGGTTGAGTTCAAACACCATTTATTCGGATAATTTTCCAATATTACTGTTATTGTGTCATGAAATGTAATTTTAAAAGTTTTTCAGGTGAGAATGTAGTTGTTTAAAACTCAAATCTATGGTTTATTTATAAAGACAGCGCCTATTTAAAAAAGTGTTTCGCCGATCTCGTAGACGGTGAGCTCCACTCGATCAGCGGGAGCTCAGTCCTCATGTATCCGCAGAGAGCAGCTTCACCTCGGCTAGACCTTCTGATATGTGCCGCTGGCTCTGATGTGTCTTTAGTGGTTAAACATAAAATATAATTTAGCTGCGGGGTAAATCTAACAGGTTTTCTTTGGTCTGTATTCAATTTATCTATATGTTAAAATGAAAATAAAAAAGGCAAATTTATATAATATTTCGTTTCATTGTAATGGCTGCATATACACATATCCCTGAACTAAGTACATTTCTGCAGCTGTTATTATGCTTAAATGAAAACCAAAGGAGGCAGTGGTATTGTTACACCCCTGGACTCTTTTAGTGTGTTTTTGCCCCTGTGACCCAGTTTCCTTCTCCCGTGTTTGGTTTGATTAGTTCCCAGGTGTGTCTATTTTATTCCCCATGTGTTCCATGTCCCTGTTAATTTAGTGATTCCATCCACCTGTGTTTCCCCATTATCCCAGGTACTTAAACCTTGTCCTTTCAGTTCAGTTTTGTTGGGTCTACTTACTACAAACATGTGTATTCCTCTGAGGTCCATGTTGGATATCCCCTGTGTTGGATATAATAAAGCCTTATTTTGTTTATTCCTCTGCTCTGTGTTCCTTCCGGCAGTGAAACTGTAACCGGTATTTGATATCCTATTTCGTTTTATTGTAAATATACTGTAGGGAAAATTGCAGTAGCCAAGACGAGCTGACTGAAGTTATCAAGTACGCTGCTGTTTATAGACTTACCGGACTTGTGTCGTTGCGGACATCACACTCCCGAGACGAATGCACAAAGTCTGAACTAACTACCGAGGATGCACGTCCAAAATCTGCTTTTTTTTTTTTTTTTTAAATCAGCGGTACTTTGTATTGAGAAATGCGCGCAGACCTACGTCACCAGTCTATTTGCCTAATCTTCCCGGGACTTTACACCGCAGTGGAAACGCAGAAAGCAATAGGTCTGGGGGGAAAAAGTTCCTGGTACAAATGTTCCGGGTAATTTCGGTGGAAACGCAGCATATGTGTTTATCGATAGACTGTTAGAACATCCGTATCGGTGCAGTTCTTTGTCATAAATGCAGTTTACAAAAGGTCACGAGGGAGCAGTTGGTTTCTCATCTGTATTGAGAATGAGAAGTTGTCGTCATAGCACAAAGCCCCTCCCTCGATATCACAGTCTCCGCCATGTTGGCAGGATACCGGTGGCGAAACAGGATTGTTTACATGTGTTTTTAACTCTGTAGTAGAGGAGGTTTTAGCAATTCTCAGGATACATATGGAAAACATTGGAACAGTGGAATAGTTTTTTTTTTTTTTTTTTTTTTTTTTTTTTTAAGGTTACACCAAGCGCAAAACAGCAAGCAGTATTTGGAGAAGCTCTCAAGCATACAAAATATCGACCCATACGAGCTCCCTGCAGCAGCACAGAGACCTGAACAATTTACATCCACGCACATATATGGACATTTGGAATTATATTGTTTTTGGTTTAAGTTACTACACAATGCAGGAGTTTAAAAGCCACAAGCCTTTGGAAAGTTACGAGGCTTTCTGCTGTGGCTGGGTCCATCTACAGCAGGTGATGAAAGCAGTGTTGTACTGGCCAAAGTAAGTTTATACGACTGTTTCGTAAACACTAGAATGTAACGAGTTCTTCTATGTACACAAACATTTCCAATATGTTTTGATGTAGGCTAAAGCTGTGTATGTTTAGTTATAATTTGATTTTAGCCCAATGAAACATACAGTACTTTACCAGGTTTTTGTGTTGGGGGCTGCAAAGTGGACAAACCAGTTCTGGGTTAGCTAGGGTAGTTAAATGTGTGATTGCAAGATGTAAATGTCCTGGTTAGATTAAAGCCATTAACAGCTTGAATGCAAGGTGACTTACATCGTAAACAATATAATTCCCAATGTCCATATGTGTGCACGCACAGAGGTAAATTGTTCAGGTCTCTGTGCCGCTGCAGGGAGCTGCCTGAGAGCTTCTCCAAACACCGCTGTTTTGCGCTTGGTGTGAGCTTGTTCCTGTAAGGTCCCCTTTCTTTCGCCTTATGTTTTTGCATTGCTTTTACTTTTTCTTTCTCATATTCGTAGATCCGTCTCGATCTGTTCCGCTGACAAAATAAATGTGCAAAAATGAAAGCCCTCTGAAATGTTTAGTCGCGCCTCTGAAGTTCTGAAGGCATTGCCCCTGGCAACCGATAGCGTATCCTGCCATCAGGGCCGACCGGCTCAGACCCCTCCCAAATCGGAACGTGACTCCTCACTCTCAATAGTTTTCGCTCATCACACCACAGCTGTTTCCTCCAGCGAAAATCGAGCCCTTAACACATATGAACGAACACATACTTTAATTACACTTATTTAAATATACTTAATTTAATCATACGTACTTTATACATACACTACTGTGCAAAAGTCTTAGGCACGTTAGTATTTTCACATAAAAGAATGGCGTTCGGACCGTTATTTTGCTGTAGTGTGTCAGTAGAAAATATCAGTTTACATTTCCAAACATTCATTTTGCCATAGTCAAACCGCTTGTGCATTCAAAATCACACTAGATTATTATTAAAATGAATGGCAAACGGATATTTCCTACTGACACACTACAGCAAAAATATAAATAACTGTCTCAAAACCCTTTTTTGGGGTGAAAATCCTAATGTGCCTAAGACTTTTGCATAGTACTGTACTTTACAAACGACATTGTTGCTACTTTATAAACCATGATCATACAGTCATTCACAGAACTGATTAAAGACCGTGACAGACAGCACTCATCTTAACTAAATATCAGAGTGAGTGACAGGGATACAGCAGAAATTATATGTGGTTTTGTATTAAATAATGACCCAGATTGTGAAATACATTTATTAGCCTTAGATTAAGGGAAGTACAACTTGGGAAATGAGAGCATCCAAGGTGAAAGCTATGGATTTATTTTAAATATTTGTAATGTTCTTTAATGTTATCCATAGGTTTTTGAGGGTCTTTTTTTTTTTTCTTTTTTTTTTTTTAAGTATTAGGTTCATGCACCGTTCAGGCGCCGGTACAGTTTTAAAAGTATCGAAAATAATTATTTATCACTACTGGCTCATTTACCAAATGGGTGCTTTCTCCTCTTCCTCCACAAATTAAGCTACTGTAGGTAGTTCGGTAGCGAGAGGTTTGAATAAATTATCGTTTGCGATTGACGACGCGATTGACAATGTTGTGATGAGTAGGCTATACCAACTTTGTAACTCGTTACCCCCCCCCCCCCCCCCCAACACTGGACATAGCAGACATATGTACCAAATATAGGAAGCTATCTATCAAGAAGGTATCAGGATTATGAGTTATTTTTCATTTTTAGTTTTTGATTAATCACTTGGATTAATCTTTAATTTTGACAGCACTATAATGTTTATTGTATGTAGACAACCATACAAGAGTAATTGTTACTAAGGTACACCAATGTTCTTGTCCATTGCCCTCGCAGATTCCTGCAGCTAAGCTTGGGTGTACATTTACATTCAATCAAAGGTTATTGATGGCATGCCTCTGAAGTTTGACTTTTTGCATCATAACAATACTTACAGGCAACTAGTCATCATATCTTTAGCCCTAATGTATTTGCATTGTACTCAGGGCCTGCGCATACCTATAGGTGAACTAGGCAGCCACCTAGGGCGGCAGCTCAGCCAGGGCGGCAAGAGAGAGAGAAGGCGAGGGAAAGATTGAGAGAGAAATATACATTTATTTGTTTGTTTCACATTAGGTTACAATTATCGCAATAATTTTTTTAGTATAAATAAAATAAAATAAACTTTACATTTCGAATAAAGTTCCCGCCCGGCAGCGCCCTATTAGTCTATATGCATGCAAAATACTTTAATGTATATTCAAAAATGTCAAAACGATAAAAATTATCGCCTCTGTGGAAGAGCACTTTTTGCTGCTTAGACCATGGGCGAGTATTTGGATTTTTATATGACATCGCATCTCTCAAAGAATAGGAGAATAGAATAGTTCTTCAGGATTGCTTATGACTGGAAAAGGCCCTGACTCATGGAGACTCACGGGATGTTGATGGGCATGAATTGTTTGAAGAGCTGACTGCTTTGGGAAGACGCCTGGTTGCTGGATCAATCCACTGGATGCACTTGAATTCATCTGTGAAAAAGGGATGGAATCCATTTTTCCAAATGTTTTTGTAGCATTTTTGAAGCAGTTTCTCAAAGCTTAAACTGATAAAAAAATTATCTCAGAAGTACAAGTTAAAGTCGAGGACGCAATCAAAGCGTTTGCCAATGCGAAAGCCCGATGCGCACGCTTCTGAAATGTGTGTAAATGTGTGTATAAGTAAAAAAAAAAAAAAAAAAAACCCTAAACATCCAGTTTTGTGAGCTAAAAGGTTGTGTCCATATTTTTAGTTTTATTCTATACACTATCTATTAGCCTATAAAATATAAATTATATGCAGATGTTGCATTGTGTACCTTTTTCACCTTTTTGCAGAATGAAAAACTCTGAAAACATGCTTGCACATTTTTATTTTAGTGTAATTTCATAGATAAAAAAAAAAAAAAAAAATGTTTACATGCATCTTAAGGATCCCTAATTGTGAATGTGAGGTGGGGGCGGCATGATCGTGCATCTGCCTAGAGCGGAATTTGAGCTTGCGCCGGCCCTGGCCCTAGTAGCCTAGTGCATCCCAAGTTTTTTACCATAAGCATTTTAATATAACATTATAGTCATTATGGCCTTTAGAAAAATGCTTTTTTTTTTTTTGAGGAGGTGGGGTAGTGTACAATAGGGCCCTGTGGCATGGCCTAAGCTTTTATTCTTAATGCCATTTTTTTCCCTTACATTACTTTTACTTTTATACTTTAGTTTTGAAACCAGTACTTTTACGCTTTTACTTGAGTAAAAAGCTTGAGTTGATACATCAACTTCTACAAAAGTCTTTTTAAACCCTAGTATTTATACTTCTACTTGAGTAATGAATGCCAATACTTTTGATACCACTGGCATTTATGTACTAAATAAAGAATATAAACCATATCTTATTAAGATAACCCACTATCTGAGGGTTGCCCCCCCCCCATAAAATATGATTGAAATATGTGTATTGTAAATAATATAATGATATATTGTTAAACTAATTGAGTAAGTAGTAAAACAATACAAATGCAAACGGAGCAACAACAAAAAAAAGTTTAAAACATCTCGAGTTCTCCCTGCTTTGCCTCACATTGCTTTGGTCCACTGCCTGCTCCCCTTTTACCTCACCACCACCGACACACACACAGTCCGGTCCGGTGCGAGAAAACAATGTTTCAGTAGTTGCTGAACTCCATAAGTCAAGCTAGCTTTATTCACATGAAACATCGGATGACGTGATTATTTTCTCTTTAATATAGATGATGCTGAGACATTAATAAATCGTGTCCAAAAAAATATTATTGTGTACCAATTTACTTTTGTCACCGATGTAGTCTGCGCTGTTAGCGATTATAACGTTTACCCTTGTTTTAAACAGGCGTTTACCTAGCTTGTTTAATAACATCTTACACACACCCATAGTGTACGCATATACAAGTCTTGTATGTTAGATTAGACTAGTGCGGGTGCTCATTTAGATTTTCCCGCCTTCACTATGATTAAGTCTGTTTCAGTGGCGGCTCGTCGGGTGAGGCAGGGGAGGCAAAGTTTTCTCAGAATGTATATAATTTTGATTGTAACTTCACAGTTGTAATACCATTACATGAAAGCTCCGCTTTTCTATCGCGAATGTGCCGAATCTGCTGAGTAAGTGCTGAGAAAAGTAACATCATAGAGGAGACTAGCCTCCCTTCTGGTATATCAACCAACCATCTTACTAAAAGCCACCAAAAAGGCATTTTAAAGTGGTTAAGCAAATAATAATAATAATAATAATAATAACAGTTGGCAGGGATCCCCAGACCTATACAATTAGTTCGCCTCCTCTATTTTTAAATCCATGAGCCACCACTGGTCAGTTTATTTCATTTAATATAGTTAATCTAATATAACATCATACTAAGAGTGCAGTTGTTCTCCAAATATTAGCATAACAAATGTGATTTAGATTTTTATAAAAATGTAATAAACAAGAAGTTAATATTAAGTGCATTTTAGGCACCATATTGCCTGTTTTAGCACTATTTCACCAAGGAAAAAAGTTGAAAACTAAGCTACAGCAGTAACAGCACTGATTTTGAGAAACACACTGAGGAGGTGTTTCCAGAGTGAATCCACTTTTTGAAAAAAAATCAGTCATTGATCAGTTTTTTCCCCGATCTTTCACATCTATACCGATCTCACTATACAGTTGTGTGAGGGTGTATGTCTAAGAGTGTGTATGCCTTCATTTTGATAGGCATGGCAAATGTTTTTATATATGCATTAAATGTTAATATTGCTATTAAATGTGCTATATAAATAAATAAAAGTTGAAGTTTAGTTCATGCAAGTTAAGTCATGCAATAGTAAGGCTTTCCTCTCTGTACACATATCATTAAGTTCAATTTTCCCTATTTTATTGGTGTCCCCTTCAAAACTTGCTAGTGAGAAATGTTATGTTTTTTGTCCCCCCCAACATTTAGATGAGATTTTCACCCCTGGATGTAGGAGCCAGAGCCATTGAAAAACAGATGCGACACTCCCATAGAATGCCATAGAAACTTTGGAATGCGGAATTAACGTGTGTCGTGGAGCAGTCAATAGTTCCAAACACTGATAGTTCCAGCGCTGAACTCCACACATTTTCAATGTTTCTGAAGTACGCTCGCTGGTAAATTGATGAAATTACTGTATTTTCGACATTTGAACGCATTAGCCGACCTCTCATGAATCTATATAATAGTTGTATTTTATGTAGCCAGCTTTATTAATGTTTATTGGAGCCTGAGGTAGGTAGACTCTTAATAGCTGCTTAAGTAACAAACACTTAACTAATATTAGCTACCATAATCTGATGATGGGCTACATTTACCTCAAATTTTCTTCAAGTTCGTTGGCATACAACGTTTTTGTCGGTTATAAGATTTGTTGTTAAAGTGATTAACACTTGTTTGCGACCATATTAGTTCACCTGATGACAATTAACTTTAGCTAGTTTAACTAGAATTTTTGTTTTTTATTTATTTTTACTAGCTCAACTAGATAACATAGCTAACTTGTATCTTGCAAGGTTGTTCTTTGGTTAATTTAGTAATTAAAGTTACACAGACCGTTTGTTAGACAATGCATTGTGATGATAGGATATGTAGCATAAATCCGCATGATCCCAGCAAATAAAAAGTATAATTGTGAAAAGAAAGATTATTAATCTGTTTTTAAATTGAAGAGGCTGACATGTGAAACCATTTGAGACTGACTTTTGACCAAAAAACTGAAGTCATGATTTTAATAGTTGTTATTTAGAATACAGTGAAGAATTTCAGCTGCATAACTCATGTTCATGGCTCTTAAAATTTTTGATGAAAGAAGCACATGTACACTGCTGCTCTGGTAACATATTGAACTTTAATCTAACATTCCCGTTTGTGTAATGGAATGTATACACATGAAAGCAGAATACATCTTTGTAAATATTAAGTATTTTTTGCTTAATATTGCAAATTTTTGCATCATTTAATTTTTGCAAATGCCTTCCACATTGCCCGATTAGGGTTGCCCATGTCAGTGTGATGTTAACCACATGGAGCCCTATGGAAGCTGCCTTCTCAACAATGTTGAGGACGATAGGCTTATAGGTTGCCCCATTAGTGGAGTTACCACTGTAATGGTAAGCCACTACTTGCTTCCATCGTGTTGTTGTTCCTGCCAACATAAAAACGCAAGCATGCGTTGCCATTCCTATGTGGTCCGGTAATGTCACGTCTCCATAAAGCTTCCCACTTCCCAAGTGCAGCTCCACACTCAGTGTAATTGCCATTTCATCAAGTGTCAGCACACACTCCCTCTCCATCTCTGTCAGGCTGTCAACCTTCAGCTTTAGCATGTCAAATACATAATCTAACAATCCTGGCTCAATCTTTATATGCTGCAGTCTTCTTTGCAGTGTTCTGATATCAGGTAGAGCAATCTCCATGTCTTGAAGCAGTCTGTAGCCTGTTGAGCCGGTGGCAAAATTCAGTTTTATGGCCTTTTTAACTGTAGTGTTTTCCCATCTCATGCCCCTCTTACTCTTTATGCAGATCGCTTTTATCTGATCCTTAGAAAAAATTGTAGCAAATTTCTTTTCCATGACTACATATTTTTTTTTTAGGACAGAATAAATTTTTTACTGTCGTTTTAGAGCTCCCTCTGCCCTGCTTGTCTTATCTCTTTCTTTGCCTTTCCAACTACTCCCTCAAGTCTTTCACACTGACTCCTGGTTCACTTGACCCCTGCACACTGGCACCTGGCTCACTGGCTCCTGGTGTGTCCCTCTCAATTTGCTCACAGTGTTCTCCTTCCTTATCTTCTCTTCCCTCACTTAGCCTTCTCTCACTTTCCTCACTTCCTACCTCAACTGCTGAAATGATGATATGGCATTGTCAGTGTTACATGGAGAGTGTATAGACTAGTCATTGTAGTAAGAAATATTATTTAAAGTTTGACTTCACTTTATTCATACCGAAGTTCATTTTAGGACAATATGTGTGGTCACTGGCCACTGCATGAACTGGAGGTACTGTGGTACTTCTCACGGCAGGACTGTTTTTGTCCTTGAGAATTGCTCTCCCTCAAAATGTGCCTGCAGAGTTGCTTATGGGGTTATTTTCCACACACTTTCCAGACATTACATCATAATTGTTAAAACACAATTTCATTGCAGTCTTGTACATATTAGACATTGAACCTTGATCCACAAGTGAGATGTCCAAATGTGCATTACAAACATAACTTACTGCACACAGTTTTCTGTTGTTGTAATCTTTTGTTATGGTCAGGTTGACCATTTCTTTCTCCTGTCGCCATCTTTTGGGAAACCATACATCGGGATCCCTTTCTCGGACCGATAGGTGCATCCAAATGCCACACAGCCAACCATGGTAAGGAAATCAATTTATAAAAGTTAGATGTTGTGATCAGTTTTCAGGATAGTGTGCCATCAAACCCTCCCACCTCTTCCTAACCAACTCCACCTCCTCTCTCCTCCCAAATCTTTGCACTTCCAATACTGTAGTTCCTGCAACTCCATTTTCACCTATTGTTTCTTCCTGGACTCCTGTGACAGAGGCCAATTCATTACAGGACCAGGGAAACATTTAATTTCAAATTCTTTACTGTGGTACAGAGCCAAAATAACAGAAATCCGAACAGACATCCAAATGAGTATGGACTTAACTATAGGTGTGTGCTTTCACTCCTTTCTCTCAATCCCATGAAAATGTTTAGGAAACATAGGCTTTCAATGTTTATTTAATATGTCCTTCAATATGTTAACCTTATCACTGTGTCCTCTTTCTTGACCCCTCCCAGTTCTGTCCAGCTGCAATGGGCTTGATTGACTCCAGACCCAGTCTCCTCTGGGGCCTGTAACATGGTTTGCTTCTGGCAATGGAATGCTCTCAAGAAAAATTCAAGTAACTATTGCATTACTTACATCTTCCTTGTTGGAAGTCAAGCAAGTCTCTTTGAAGACCGAACATTCAAGGAAAATGTATCTATCCTCTCACAGGATGTAATGTTTAATTAAATGTTTTGTTGAATGCAATTGGTTGCCTTGTATATTTTTCACTGTTGACATTTTTTCTTGACTTAAACTGAGAGCTTCTGGCATTCATTGATATTCACTTGTTGTGCATGTGTATATATTTATGTAAATGTGTCTTAACATAATTTTAGGATGTTAGTAATTATGACCATAGAAGCACAAGAAAAATATATACAGCACATACTGTAAATTATTATACCTTATCGGAGCAGTCCCCTTTTCCCTCCAAAATTAAACACACACAAAAATTAATTCAATTCAAGGGGTTTTATTGGCATAAACGTTATAAGAACATTTCCAAAGCATCAAAATAAAATTTTAAATACACACATTATATACAGTAATATTAAAATAAACAGAACTGGGTGAGGTACAGCCAAACTCAGCTTAAAAAAAACATATACCACGGCAAAACGCAGCAACAGGACACAAGATGGATGCGCTGTGACGGCTGGTGAAAGGACAGTCTGGAAACAATAGCGAGTTAACGTTTTTAATGAGATGAGGAGATAAAGTTACAAAGACACACAAAAGCCCTATTCGGACGGGACTAGTTTTACAGGGGGTCGTTAGAGAAATCTGCGTTTCACAGACGTACTTGGTGATTTTAATCCTGTCCGAATCTGCCAGGTCTGTGTTTTTCTCACACAACCTCTGTGATAATTCCAGAGCAAATTACCTACCGTTTTTCAGCAAACTCAGTGATCCTCTGAGAAAATTAATCCCATCCGAATGCGAATGTCTGTGATTGCCGGTGATATTTTATTTCACAACGCGTTTCCTTGTGTGTTTTGGCCAACGTGGATTACCGTAGATGCTCTTACCGCGCTGATGTTTGATATATTTGCTTAGCGGCAAAGAAATAATAATAAAAAATTAATACAAATAATAAAATCAAGAACAAGATTGCGTAAACTGTTAATACCGGCTATTGTAATATCAGCATCAGGTAAGATTACTCACGTTCATTTATGTACTCAGTTACATAATGTTTTAATTACATTTAATAAAAAAAAGAAGAAAAAAAAGGAAAACAAGTTAAACTAAAGGAACCACACATCAACATGGTTTTGCTATACTATCCATTTAGCATTTATTGTGTAATAATACTAAGGCAATCATTCTGAATGAATGCAATGCACGCATACAGAGCGCGTGATCTCTGTGATGCCCAGATGCACAAATCAGACCCTCCCACCTCTGTAATAAACACGGAGATACTAGTCCCGTCCGAATTGGTACATGAAAATCACAGACGTCAGGTGGTAAGAATCGAAACTCAAACGTAGTTTAGAAAACTAGTCCCGTCCGAATAGTGCTAAAGACGATGATACGGGAACACTCCAGAGGGATGATTAAGGCGGTGAGAGTCCAGACGGTAATGGAGTGCAGGTGAGGAGTCCGGTTGTTGACAGCATGAGGCAGCAGGAGAGAGTGGCACAGGAACTGCGGGGAACAGAGCCGAAGGTAAGGTGGTGGATGAGGTTCTGGGGAGGTTCTGGGGAAACACAGACATCCAACGCAAACTACACAGAAGCCAGACGGGGGTAAACACAACGACATGAAACAACGATCTCACAAACACAAGACGTGAGACAAGCCATTATATAGGAGATGGGTAATGAGTGGCAGCCGTTGCTGATACAATTAACAGAGACGCCCACAACTAATCAGTGCAGACGCAGAACACACAGAATCCACCACAAAGTGTAAACAACCCGAGATCACGGTTTACCAACCGTGACAGTACCCCCCCCCTAAGAACTCCTCCTGGAGTTCCCAGAAGGGCCTACCTGCTGATTGAATTCATCAATCAGGGAGTGATCCAATGTCCCTAGCAGGTACCCAACTCCTCTTCTCCGGACCGTAACCTTCCCAGTCCACCAGATACTGGAATCCTCGTCCCCTCCGTCTCGAGTCCAGAATGCGATTAACCGAATAAGTCGGTTACCCATCTACGAGACGTGGTGGCGGGGGAACCGGAGTAGGCGGATTAATACGTGCATAAAACACGGGTTTAATTTTGGACACATGAAAGGCGGGGTGTATCCTCCTGTACGCAGGAGGTAGTTTGAGGCGGACTGTCACCGGACTAATGATTTTGGTGATAGTGAACGGGCCGATAAATTTGGGAGCTAGTTTATTAGAAACAGATCGCAATGGAATGTTACTGGTAGAAAGCCACACTTTTTGACCCATGACGTAGACGGGAGGCTTTGACCGGTGGCGATCGGCCTTGGCCTTAGTGCGCTCCCTCACCTGGAGCAGAGTCTCACGGGCTCTGGTCCAGGTGCGGTGGCACCCCTGGACAAACTCGTGAGCGAAGGGGACCGCGACTTCAGATTCCAGACTGGGAAAGGCTGGTGGTTGGTACCCTACACTACACTGAAACGGAGAAAGGTCCGTAGCTGACACTGGCAACGAATTTCCAAAAACTCTTTCCAAAATTTGGATATGAACTGGGATCCCCTGTCTGAAACCACGTCTACCGGGAGGCCATGAAGCCGAAAGACGTGGTCTAAAACAGTAACCACTGTCTCCTTGGCTGTCTGTAATTTGGGCAAGGGAATGAAATGTGCCGCCTTCGTGAACCGTTCCACTACAGTCAAAACGACTGTCATGCCATTAGAGGGCGGGAGGGCGGTGACAAAATCTAGAGCGATATGTGACCAGGGTCTCGAAGGGACAGACAGCGGTTGAAGGAGCCCATCAGGAGGTCGGTTAGATGACTTACCACTGGCGCAAACTGAACAAGCCAAAACAAAATCGCGGACGTCGCGAGCCATACGTGGCCACCAGAATCGTTGTCTAACCAACCCATTAGTTCTACTTATCCCTGGATGACAAGCCATGTTGGAACAATGACCCCACTGGACAACCTCGGACCTTAACTCCTCCGGCACAAATAAGCGGTTCGGTGGGCAACCGGACAGAGGCATTACCCCTTCTAAGGCCATCTTGACCTTTGACTCGACCTCCCATACGAGTGCTGAGACTACTAATTTCTCAGGCAAAATACACTCGGGAGTAACGGGACGGGCGGAGGGATCAAAAAGACGTGATAAAGAATCGGGTTTAACATTCTTGGAACCCGGGCGGTACGATAGGGTAAATTCAAAACGGCCGAAAAAAAGTGCCCACCGAGCCTGCCTGGAATTGGGTCTTTTGGCAGTTGTAATGTACTCTAAATTCTTATGATCGGTCCAAACAATAAAGGGAACCCCTGAACCCTCTAACCAGTGGCGCCACTCCTCCAATGCTAATTTGACCGCCAACAACTCTCTATTTCCAATGTCATAATTACGTTCGGCAGGAGATAATCGATGAGAAAAAAACGCGCAAGGGTGGACCTTATCGTCTGAAGCAGCACGTTGGGACAGCACTGCTCCTACCCCCACCTCTGATGCGTCGACCTCCACCACGAACTGCCGTGTGGGATCAGGGGCGACCAGGATGGGAGTCGAAACAAAGCGGTCAGACCACCTGAACGGAGTACTGGGGGAGGTCAAGGCTGTCAGAGGTGAGGCTAGTTGGCTGTAATTATGAATAAAACGTCGATAGAAGTTGGCGAACCCCAGAAACCCCTGTAGGGCCTTACGGGAATCTGGAGATGGCCAATCTATCACAGCCTTTACCTTGTCAGGGTCCATTCATATTCCCAAAGACGACACGATAAAACCTAGGAAGGGGACAGACTGTGCATGGAATACGCACTTCTCCGCCTTGACAAAAAACCCATTCTCTAATAGCCCCTGGAGCACTCGTCTGATGTGTTGAACATGTTCCTGGAGAGATGAAGAAAAAATCAGTATGTCATCCAGGTAAACATATATAAACTGATCTACCATAAATCTCAACACGTCATTCACGAGTGCTTGAAAAACCCAGAGCGAGTTGGAGAGCCCGAACGGCATAACCAAATACTCAAAGTGCCCTCTAGGGGTATTAAAGGCAGTTTTCCATTCATCCCCCTTCCTGATGCGGACCAAATGATACGCGTTACGTAAATCCAGTTTTGTGAATACAGATGCTCCCTGCAACCTCTCGAAAGTTGAAGACATGAGTGGTAATGGATAAGTATTCTTAATAGTAATGTTGTTCAGCTCTCGGTAATCAATACAAGGTTGCAGAGAACCATCCTTCTTACCCACAAAAAAGAACCCCGCCCCCGCTGGAGATGAGGAAGGACGGATGAACCCAGGGGCTAAGGAATCAGAAATATATTTCTCCATGGCCTCCCTTTTAGGAATAGAAAGAGAGTGTAACTTGCCTTTAGGCAGAGATTTACCTGACACTAAGTCTATGGCACAGTCGTAGGGATGATGCGGAGGAAGAGAAGCAGCCCGTTACTTACTGAACACTTCTTTCAGGTCCAGATACTCAACGGGCACGTTTGGCAAAGCCATGGTCTCCTTCTGAAAAACAGAAACCGGAACAACAGGACAGGCAGAAACCAGACAAGACTCATGACAACTTTCACTCCACAATGTGATAGTGTTAGAACCCCATTCCACTCGTGGATTATGTTTGAACAACCAGGGGTGACCTAAAACAATGGGAGCAACAGGGGAGTCCATGAGCAAAAAGGATATGGTTTCTTGATGGTTGCCAGATGTGATGAGTGTGATCGGTTCAGTATGGTGGGTGACATGAGGCAGTTCCTGGCCGTTGAGTGCGGTGACATGGATGGGGAGAGACACAGGAAGGACAGGAATGTTCAGGTGATGTGCAAGTGAAGAATCAATGAAATTACCTTCAGTTCCGGAGTGCAGAAGAGCTTGGCATTCATGATGGTGATTCTTCCACCGCAGTTTCACCGGAAGGAGGGTCGATGATGTGGGTGAGGACTTCTCGGCAGAGATCCCACCCGATAGTATCCTCAGGTTTACTATCGGGCTGACTTTTTTCCCGGACAAGAGTAGTTGTTATGATCGGAGGCTCCACAGTATAAACATAGGTGTTCGAGATGCTCTCCTGCTGCTGATCCATTCTCTTGGCGCTGTGGTGCATGAAATCGGTGAGGGTGTTGGTGCTCGCTGCTTCCATGTTTGGGTGAGATCGTTCTGTGACGGCTGGTGAAAGGAGAGTCTGGAAACAATAGCGAGTTAACGTATTTAATGAGATGATGAGATAAAGTTACAAAGACACACAAAGACGATGATACGGGAACACTCTAGAGGGATGATTAAGGCGGTGAGAGTCCAGACGGTAATGGAGTGCAGGTGAGGAGTCCGGGTGTTGACGGCGTGAGGCAGCAGGAGAGAGTGGCACAGGAACTGCGGGGAACAGAGCCGAAGTGTCCGTGGTTGAGTGATCGTGCGGAGAGTTGATGAGGTTCTGGGGAAACACAGACATCCAACACAAACTACACAGAAGCCAGACGGGGGTAAACACAACGACATGAAACAACGATCTCACAAACACAAGACATGAGACAAGCCATTATATAGGAGATGGGTAATGAGTGGCAGCCGTTGCTGATACAATTAACGGAGATGCCCACAACTAATCAGTGCAGACGCAGAACACGCAGAATCCACCACAAAGTGTAAACAACCCGAGATCACGGTTTACCAACCGTGACATGCGCTGCTTCAGATGTGCTGCCCAAGCTCTGTTGAAAAAGCACAAAGAAACTGAGGACTGGTCAGCAATGTCACCCAAAGAAACTTACTGCAGCAGATGAAAGGCACATCATGCTTACTTGCCCTGCAATTAGAAGATGTCCAGCAGTACCATCAGCTCCGAGCTGTAGAAAACTGGGACCCTAGTACATCCATCTATTGTCTGGAGAAGTCTGGTCCGAAGTGGCTGGCCAATTTCTAAGAAGCAGGTTTTAAGACAACTTTGATTCACTTTTTTGATCCATTTTTAATTTTGACTACTCTATATTATATATATATTTATTTAATTTTATATATATATATATATATATATATATATATATATATATATATATATATATATGCGTGTATATGTGTACACACAAACTCACTATATGCAAAGTATGTGTGTTTATGTACATATGTGTATATGCATGTGTGGGTGTGTGTATATCTATCTATCTATCTATCTATCTATCTATCTATCTATCTATCTATCTATCTATCTATCTATCTCTCTTTTGTAATGAATCTAAAGTTGTCCTAAAACCTTCTTATTAGGACAAATTAGTTCTTAGGAGAACTTTATTTTTATATGTGTATATATATATGTGCTGTAATAGTCGTTGCTGTAAATGTATTTTAACACTAACACTTTTCCACAAACAAAGCACTCAACGTTGCTTCATAAAATTGAGATTGAACCACAGGATTTACATGGATTACTTTAATGATGACTTTCTACCGTTCTTGACCCCACATGTTTTAATTGTGTTTCTGCCAATGGAGTGTCAGAAAGCCCTCATATTTCATAAAAAATATCTGTGTTCCGAAGATGAACGAAGGTCTTATGGGTTTGAAATTTTATGAGGGGAACAATTGAGGACAGAATAAAAAGTTTTGGTTGAACATATGTACCCTTTATATTTGAGTACTTTGAGTACATTGTTACATTCCTATTACTCACTGTAACAAAGTCTGGAAAAAGGAGGCGGAAACCGGCGAACGTTCAATTAAAACTTTAAGAATTAAATAAACACAAAACTCCCTCGTCGATGACTGCCGCTCACAAACAAAAACCAAAACACAAAATAAAACCCAGACCTGGTCTTCTCTCATCCTTCACTGTAATTACTCCTCCCTTTTATCCTTCCAGAGCTCCTCTATGGGACTCGAGACTGGTGAGTGGTGCAGGTGTCGCTCATCTCCAATAACTCCAATAAATCTAAAATATCTTAAACTGTGTTCCAAATATAAACGGAGGTCTTACGGGTTTGGAACAACATGAGGGTAAGTTATTAATGACATAATTTTGCTTTTAGGGGGAACTAACCCTTTAAAGAGCTCTGCAATTGTAATCCGACTAGTAATCATTTAATTGTAGAACTCTCTAATTCAATTATTACTAGAAATAATGTAATTTCAGAGATCTCTGGTTCAATTAGAGAGCTCTATAATCATAATTGATACTAGTAAATACTAAATTACTTAGCTCTCTTAGAATGCAATTGCAGAGCTCTCTAATTGTAATTGTAACTAGCCAAATTTATTTAGAGAGCTCTCTAATTGGCATTGTAAGTAATAATTAAATTATAGAGCTCTCTAATTAAATTGGTACAAGTAAAAATGCAATTATGTGAACAAATTAAGCTAAAAGGGCATGCCATGCTCTGTGGACATGTACAAGTAGTAATGCCATATGAGTCAGTCTCTTCTGAGTGACAGAGTTACGGAGCCAAGTTTTCAGACGGCGAAGCACAGAGAACCATCCAAGCTGTTTTTTGTTCTTTTGCCACAAAAAAACTGACATAAGAGCATTAATTGGTGTGCTGCTTAACGCCACAATCTTATTCATAGATTGAAGATGGAAAGAATATCTTTCATGCTCACTAAATTTTTCACAGCCTTTCGCCAGTTTCTAAAACCTCCTTTCACAAATGTGGTGTCAGCTCTTGTACGGTCCTCAATTAGCTTCTATGCAACAGCAGAGCAACATGTAAAGCACAATGCTTTATCCGTTTCTTTCACATAATGAAGCCGTTTTCACCGCTGAAACCAGCCTGAGTTGAATGATCCTGCATAGCTTTCAGTCCCAAAACGTCTATATGGAAAGTTAAAATCATCAGTTTTTTTTTTTTTTCACATAATGAAGCCATTTTCACTGCTGAAACCAGCCTGAGTTGAATGATCTTGCAAAGCTTTCAGTCCCAAAACGTCTAGATGGAAAGTTAAAATCATTTGGCTAAAAAGGGTCCACAAGTAGGCCAAGGCTGACAGCGGTTTTAGCAGCTCCATCTGCAGGCGGTGTAACTGCGGAGGCAGGTTTGACGTTAGCAGACTGGACAGCAGGACCAACGTTGACAGAGTTGCCAGTAGTAAAGCTGGAGTTGGTGGTAGCTAAATCATCCTCCACGCTCGTCCTTGAAACTGTAATATTTTTAGGGTTTAACAAAAAAAAAACTTTATTGTCTTTTGCGACATGCTTACATTCACACAGTGCTTCGTGTGTCTAACTGTCCATTGAGGTTATCTTAGTTACGCATTATAATCGGCAATTTTATAAATATTATATATTTTATTTCTTATTTTTATATTTTTATTCCGAACAGTTAAACAGTTAAAAAAAAAAAAAGTTCAAAACACTAAAGGTGAACAGTTCATTTCTGCTGCACTAACATTATTAAACAGAATTGCAAAAACAATAACAGTTTCCAAAGTTGCACCTTTTCCTTTTATTTGCTGTCCTTTACACTTTACAATATATGGCATATAGTTCACTATGAGAAAGCAGTGAATGAAATCCAATTAACAATTTCAAACTGCAACTATTGTGAGTTATTTATTTGTTTATTTATTTATTCCTATTTCATATTGAGAGCATTTAAAGTAGTGTTTACCTAACTTTTATCATAAAGCCCAATGCAAACAATTGCCATAGCAAATACTATCTCTCGAAATAACTGATAACAGCAAAATATGTGAAATTTCATTTGTTTATGTGTTCAACTGTCCAATATTGACATGACGCCTTACTATAATTAGTAACTACATGTACATGAGTAATTGTGTATATTCTGTAGTTGTACTTGACATTAAAGGGTTGGTTAATAAACGGAGGTCTCACGGGTTTGGAACAACACGATGGTAAGTTATTAATGACATAATTTAGCTATCTTGGTGAACTAACCCTTTAAAGCTCGTCTGAGCCATTTTTTAAGTGAATGACATCTTTATATGCCCGACTGGACAAGTTAGCCTGATTCAAATTTGGGTAAAAAAAAAAAAAAAAAAGACTGAGGAAGCATCGAACCACGACACTGATTCTGATTATATTAGCGTTTCATTCAACTTCAAAACAAGCTTAACACACATAAACTCACGGAACGTACATGAGGTAAATGTTCAACTATTGAGTTTATTTATAACATATAAGTAGCATAACAAGTGAGCTGTTTTCGAGAGTATCACGACTGCAAATACATAGTTTAATAAACAATTAGTTAACAAGTTACTTACTTTCTAGACACAATATTAACTGTTGTTCTATTTCACCAAAAAAATAGTTCCAAACAAAATCCAAAACAAAATTATTTTGCTCATCCTCAAATCAAAACACATTAAGTTTTTTTGCTGCCACCTAATGGCGTTTTAGTTTCACGTTTAAAAAGACATCATTGCTTTTTTCCAACATTTATTAATTGTATTTTCAAAAATTCCTGTACAAAATTAATGTCATAACACAGGTATAATTTTGCACTGTAAATTATTTAATTTTTTTGGTGGTACAGTTCTACAATGTAATATTATAATTTATAATAGTTTGTTTATTCTAAAATATTAATTTTCGTCTCATTCATGTAAATGCTTTAAATAAATCACAAGATTATTTTCAGCTGATGTGGGGAAATGTTTGATGCTTCAAAACTCTGTATTAATTCTTTAAATCATTTGATAAATTTGTAATTTAGATTAAATGTTATATTGAAATCTGCATTGTAGGTTACATTATTGCTTATATTTATTCATTTCAGGTCCACCCAGTGGCTTTTGACTATTTTAGGGTCAGATGGTTGTGAATTCATACCTCAACTTTGTAGCTGGATTTGGAGTCTTATTACAACTTAAGTCTGGCATCCCGGGAGAAGGCATCTTTTGCACACTTGAATTTTTTCAAAGATAACATGTTTTACTTGATTAATTTCATTTGCGAAAAAAGTTACTGTTACGTCTCTTATTTAGTTTAAAGGGTTACTCCACCCAATAATGAACATTTTGTCATTAATCACTTACCCCCATGTCGTTCCAAACCCATAAAAGCTTTATTCGTCTTCAAAAAAACAAAACACACAATTTATAATATTTTGAATGAGAACCAGGAGGTTTGGGACTGTCCCTTTGACTGCCAAACAATTAACAATGTCTAAGCCCAGAAAAGTATGAAAAGCATCATCAGTATAGTAAATCTGCCATCAGTGGTCCAAGTGTAATTTTACAAAGCTACAAGAATTCTTTTTTTATACAAAGAAAACAAAAATAACAACTTTATTCAACAAAATCGATATTTTTTATGTCAGCCGCACCACACAGATACGCTGTATTTGTTCAAATCAAAGCGTAACTCACATAGAAAGCTGTCCATGTGATCCAGCTGACACAGAAGAGCGTATGCAGTTTGTGTCCTGTGGAAACTCTCCAAAATAGCCGATGCAGAGGAAACTAACTGTTGAATAAAGCTGTTATTTTTGTTTTCTTTGAATACAAAAAGTATTGTTGTGGCTTCATAACGTTACGGTTGAACCACTGATGGACTATTCTGATGATGTCTTTCATACTTTTCTGGGCCTTGACACTGTTATTTACTGAAGAGTCTATGGGACAGTAATAATCTTCCCGGTTTCATCCAAAATACAATAACGACTTTTTTGCCAGTAAATTCCTGTAAATTCTATTTTTTTACAGTTTGAGATAAGTAGAATTTTTGAGGAGCAATATATAATATAATGTTATAGAGGTTGTAAACAGTGTATGGTGATGGATTGGGTCAAGACAGTGTGTTTAGTACTCTGGGTTTTTACATTCAAATCAGTAGCAGATGATTTATATGCCCTGAAACTTATGGCTATGGGTAACAGGCTAAGTCAATATATTTATCTACGGTAAAAACTAAAAATAATAATAATAAAGACATCTACCTATCTATCTATCTATCTGTCTGTCTGTCTGTCTGTCAATCTATCTATTGTGAAAAAAAAGAAAGTTTATAACATTTCTAGAACATTTTCCCTGAAATCAAGTTAATCAATACCTTATGGCAGTTTTGCTTCTTAGGAAGCCTAAACATTGTATTATTATGATAATTATTATTATGTAAAACAAGATCTCAAAGTTGAAATGTCACTATGAAATAAGCATTTTTTTATATTGTATTGTTTATTATAAATGTTTTATCTGTGCTAATATTTTTTAATCATGTGCCCTCATAATCTTTAAAATAAAAACATTGTTTTATATAAACAGCACTCAAATCAGATTGGATTCCTTCTCATATATTAAAATTAAAATTAATGCATGTAAACAATGTTTCATTTTACAAATGTTTTGCAGCAACAAATAGAGCTTCTACTCTAATAAAAATGTACAAAAGCAGTGGTGAGGTGGGGAATGTATTATTTTGAAAGGTACAAATAAGTAATTGTAATAAACAAGTAATAAAGTGTAAAACACCGATGCTTGAATTTACAAGGAAACGTTCTGATTATATTAATGTTTCATTCAACTTCAAAACCAGCTTAACACACATAAACTCACGGAAGAAGAAAACAGGTGGACGGCATTAACTAATAATGAGTAAATTCATAAAATAACAGAAACAAACAAGGCAGGAGAAAGGGAATCACAGAAAACTAAACCAAAATAGGTCATGAACATAACGCCACCACTGCTGCTTACACCAGTTATGTAAATAAGCATAATTAGAATAGCAAAATATGTGGGGGATCGTTCCTATGGTGTGACTATATTGTATTCCAAAAGGTAACACTTCAATCAAAACTAGGTACTGTGGCATCGTGAGAGGCTGTGTCATAGAGGGAAGGTATGTGCCATCTAGATGGCTTCAGCATGGGGACTACAAACCAAGATGGCCACCTGGTCCAGAACTACAGTTACCATGTTCCTCAGTGGGGAGGCACAGCTGTTGGGAATGAAGGAATAAGCTGGTGATGAGCTGGACACAAAAGTAAATACTAAATTACTTAGCTCTCTTAGAATGCAATTGCAGAGCTCTCTAATTGTAATTGTAACTAGCCAAATTTATTTAGAGAGCTCTCTAATTGGCATTGTAAGTAATAATTAAATTATAGAGCTCTCTAATTAAATTGGTACAAGTAAAAATGCAATTATGTGAACAAATTAAGCTAAAAGGGCATGCCATGCTCTGTGGACATGTACAAGTAGTAATGCCATATGAGTCAGTCTCTTCTGAGTGACAGAGTTACGGAGCCAAGTTTTCAGACGGCGAAGCACAGAGAACCATCCAAGCTGTTTTTTGTTCTTTTGCCACAAAAAAACTGACATAAGAGCATTAATTGGTGTGCTGCTTAACGCCACAATCTTATTCATAGATTGAAGATGGAAAGAATATCTTTCATGCTCACTAAATTTTTCACAGCCTTTCGCCAGTTTCTAAAACCTCCTTTCACAAATGTGGTGTCAGCTCTTGTACGGTCCTCAATTAGCTTCTATGCAACAGCAGAGCAACATGTAAAGCACAATGCTTTATCCGTTTCTTTCACATAATGAAGCCGTTTTCACCGCTGAAACCAGCCTGAGTTGAATGATCCTGCATAGCTTTCAGTCCCAAAACGTCTATATGGAAAGTTAAAATCATCAGTTTTTTTTTTTTTTCACATAATGAAGCCATTTTCACTGCTGAAACCAGCCTGAGTTGAATGATCTTGCAAAGCTTTCAGTCCCAAAACGTCTAGATGGAAAGTTAAAATCATTTGGCTAAAAAGGGTCCACAAGTAGGCCAAGGCTGACAGCGGTTTTAGCAGCTCCATCTGCAGGCGGTGTAACTGCGGAGGCAGGTTTGACGTTAGCAGACTGGACAGCAGGACCAACGTTGACAGAGTTGCCAGTAGTAAAGCTGGAGTTGGTGGTAGCTAAATCATCCTCCACGCTCGTCCTTGAAACTGTAATATTTTTAGGGTTTAACAAAAAAAAAACTTTATTGTCTTTTGCGACATGCTTACATTCACACAGTGCTTCGTGTGTCTAACTGTCCATTGAGGTTATCTTAGTTACGCATTATAATCGGCAATTTTATAAATATTATATATTTTATTTCTTATTTTTATATTTTTATTCCGAACAGTTAAACAGTTAAAAAAAAAAAAAGTTCAAAACACTAAAGGTGAACAGTTCATTTCTGCTGCACTAACATTATTAAACAGAATTGCAAAAACAATAACAGTTTCCAAAGTTGCACCTTTTCCTTTTATTTGCTGTCCTTTACACTTTACAATATATGGCATATAGTTCACTATGAGAAAGCAGTGAATGAAATCCAATTAACAATTTCAAACTGCAACTATTGTGAGTTATTTATTTGTTTATTTATTTATTCCTATTTCATATTGAGAGCATTTAAAGTAGTGTTTACCTAACTTTTATCATAAAGCCCAATGCAAACAATTGCCATAGCAAATACTATCTCTCGAAATAACTGATAACAGCAAAATATGTGAAATTTCATTTGTTTATGTGTTCAACTGTCCAATATTGACATGACGCCTTACTATAATTAGTAACTACATGTACATGAGTAATTGTGTATATTCTGTAGTTGTACTTGACATTAAAGGGTTGGTTAATAAACGGAGGTCTCACGGGTTTGGAACAACACGATGGTAAGTTATTAATGACATAATTTAGCTATCTTGGTGAACTAACCCTTTAAAGCTCGTCTGAGCCATTTTTTAAGTGAATGACATCTTTATATGCCCGACTGGACAAGTTAGCCTGATTCAAATTTGGGTAAAAAAAAAAAAAAAAAAGACTGAGGAAGCATCGAACCACGACACTGATTCTGATTATATTAGCGTTTCATTCAACTTCAAAACAAGCTTAACACACATAAACTCACGGAACGTACATGAGGTAAATGTTCAACTATTGAGTTTATTTATAACATATAAGTAGCATAACAAGTGAGCTGTTTTCGAGAGTATCACGACTGCAAATACATAGTTTAATAAACAATTAGTTAACAAGTTACTTACTTTCTAGACACAATATTAACTGTTGTTCTATTTCACCAAAAAAATAGTTCCAAACAAAATCCAAAACAAAATTATTTTGCTCATCCTCAAATCAAAACACATTAAGTTTTTTTGCTGCCACCTAATGGCGTTTTAGTTTCACGTTTAAAAAGACATCATTGCTTTTTTCCAACATTTATTAATTGTATTTTCAAAAATTCCTGTACAAAATTAATGTCATAACACAGGTATAATTTTGCACTGTAAATTATTTAATTTTTTTGGTGGTACAGTTCTACAATGTAATATTATAATTTATAATAGTTTGTTTATTCTAAAATATTAATTTTCGTCTCATTCATGTAAATGCTTTAAATAAATCACAAGATTATTTTCAGCTGATGTGGGGAAATGTTTGATGCTTCAAAACTCTGTATTAATTCTTTAAATCATTTGATAAATTTGTAATTTAGATTAAATGTTATATTGAAATCTGCATTGTAGGTTACATTATTGCTTATATTTATTCATTTCAGGTCCACCCAGTGGCTTTTGACTATTTTAGGGTCAGATGGTTGTGAATTCATACCTCAACTTTGTAGCTGGATTTGGAGTCTTATTACAACTTAAGTCTGGCATCCCGGGAGAAGGCATCTTTTGCACACTTGAATTTTTTCAAAGATAACATGTTTTACTTGATTAATTTCATTTGCGAAAAAAGTTACTGTTACGTCTCTTATTTAGTTTAAAGGGTTACTCCACCCAATAATGAACATTTTGTCATTAATCACTTACCCCCATGTCGTTCCAAACCCATAAAAGCTTTATTCGTCTTCAAAAAAACAAAACACACAATTTATAATATTTTGAATGAGAACCAGGAGGTTTGGGACTGTCCCTTTGACTGCCAAACAATTAACAATGTCTAAGCCCAGAAAAGTATGAAAAGCATCATCAGTATAGTAAATCTGCCATCAGTGGTCCAAGTGTAATTTTACAAAGCTACAAGAATTCTTTTTTTATACAAAGAAAACAAAAATAACAACTTTATTCAACAAAATCGATATTTTTTATGTCAGCCGCACCACACAGATACGCTGTATTTGTTCAAATCAAAGCGTAACTCACATAGAAAGCTGTCCATGTGATCCAGCTGACACAGAAGAGCGTATGCAGTTTGTGTCCTGTGGAAACTCTCCAAAATAGCCGATGCAGAGGAAACTAACTGTTGAATAAAGCTGTTATTTTTGTTTTCTTTGAATACAAAAAGTATTGTTGTGGCTTCATAACGTTACGGTTGAACCACTGATGGACTATTCTGATGATGTCTTTCATACTTTTCTGGGCCTTGACACTGTTATTTACTGAAGAGTCTATGGGACAGTAATAATCTTCCCGGTTTCATCCAAAATACAATAACGACTTTTTTGCCAGTAAATTCCTGTAAATTCTATTTTTTTACAGTTTGAGATAAGTAGAATTTTTGAGGAGCAATATATAATATAATGTTATAGAGGTTGTAAACAGTGTATGGTGATGGATTGGGTCAAGACAGTGTGTTTAGTACTCTGGGTTTTTACATTCAAATCAGTAGCAGATGATTTATATGCCCTGAAACTTATGGCTATGGGTAACAGGCTAAGTCAATATATTTATCTACGGTAAAAACTAAAAATAATAATAATAAAGACATCTACCTATCTATCTATCTATCTGTCTGTCTGTCTGTCTGTCAATCTATCTATTGTGAAAAAAAAGAAAGTTTATAACATTTCTAGAACATTTTCCCTGAAATCAAGTTAATCAATACCTTATGGCAGTTTTGCTTCTTAGGAAGCCTAAACATTGTATTATTATGATAATTATTATTATGTAAAACAAGATCTCAAAGTTGAAATGTCACTATGAAATAAGCATTTTTTTATATTGTATTGTTTATTATAAATGTTTTATCTGTGCTAATATTTTTTAATCATGTGCCCTCATAATCTTTAAAATAAAAACATTGTTTTATATAAACAGCACTCAAATCAGATTGGATTCCTTCTCATATATTAAAATTAAAATTAATGCATGTAAACAATGTTTCATTTTACAAATGTTTTGCAGCAACAAATAGAGCTTCTACTCTAATAAAAATGTACAAAAGCAGTGGTGAGGTGGGGAATGTATTATTTTGAAAGGTACAAATAAGTAATTGTAATAAACAAGTAATAAAGTGTAAAACACCGATGCTTGAATTTACAAGGAAACGTTCTGATTATATTAATGTTTCATTCAACTTCAAAACCAGCTTAACACACATAAACTCACGGAAGAAGAAAACAGGTGGACGGCATTAACTAATAATGAGTAAATTCATAAAATAACAGAAACAAACAAGGCAGGAGAAAGGGAATCACAGAAAACTAAACCAAAATAGGTCATGAACATAACGCCACCACTGCTGCTTACACCAGTTATGTAAATAAGCATAATTAGAATAGCAAAATATGTGGGGGATCGTTCCTATGGTGTGACTATATTGTATTCCAAAAGGTAACACTTCAATCAAAACTAGGTACTGTGGCATCGTGAGAGGCTGTGTCATAGAGGGAAGGTATGTGCCATCTAGATGGCTTCAGCATGGGGACTACAAACCAAGATGGCCACCTGGTCCAGAACTACAGTTACCATGTTCCTCAGTGGGGAGGCACAGCTGTTGGGAATGAAGGAATAAGCTGGTGATGAGCTGGACACAAAAGGGACTTTGATTCTTCTGGTGTGTGTGGAAAGAAGCTGGTTGAGTTTTTCCCTCTGTTGTAACTTCTGGTTTTTGGAGTTGATGATTAAAACAAAAAGTTAAACTTGTAGCTTGATCTGAGCCTGGACTCAATTTGTGAAGCAACCCACACTTTGGTGATACCCTACCTCTTCTGATACCACAGTACCATAATTCATAACTGAAATGATAGCCCAATAACAGTATTTGTTTATGTTACATTTGAATTAACATATGAATAAATGAATGAAATGTTAAAACATATGTATACCATTACTTGTACAATGTAAAAAAAATTAAGGCATGGATCTAAATGCAGCAGTTAGTTTATTTAATAAACACAAAGAAGAAGGTCTAAGGAGGAAAACCAACACAGCAAAACAGCTAGAACATCCAAACGCATAGACGATAGCTGACAAATGAAGACTAACTCAAGAGGGCCATAAATACACAAATGAACTGAGTGTAATCAGAAACTATGGTGACAAATAAGAACATATTTTGAAACCATGACAACCAAGGAGACTGGGTTACACTTAGTTTTTTATGGCCTTCCCTTGTAGGCCTACATCAGGGATTATGTTGCACGAGTGACCTCTACTGAAGAAACCCTTGCAATGGGTTGTAGCGCCTCAGTTAAAGCAAGCTTTGACTTTTACATAGTTTTTAATATTTCAACATAAACATTTAGGTTTACCTGTTTATCAATTCATATTTTTTTCAGGAAAATCATTTTAAATATAAAAATATGACAAATTAAATATAATATATAATAGTATATAATAAGCTTTTATGGAACTTTTTAAATTCTTATTTTTCCTGATATAAATATTACAAATTGCACCAAATTGTATCATGTAATCATGTAATTTGTGTGTACAGTATATAAAAGTGTATGATTAAAATGTTAATTTTCCAAAATATTTCTATTTCAGAAAGAAAAGAAAGGGATTGTCATGGTTAATGACTATGTAACGTCTTGGTTACGTATGGTAACCCTCGTTCCCTGAAGGAGGGAACGGAGACGCCACGTCGGATGACCGACGAATATGGGATATCGCTTCGATAGACCAATCTACTTCGAGTGTAAACTAAACGAGCCAATGCACATAGGCATGCAATTATTGCATCCAGCTGCCGCTGATCACTGCGTGAGTATAAGAGGGCAGCAGGTGCAATGCATACCAGTTTTTCGCTGAGGAGCCGAGCCGGGAACCCGGCAGCTCAGCGGCGGTACAGCAACCATGGTGACGGGACGTGGCGTCTCCGTTCCCTCCTTCAGGGAACGAGGGTTACCATACGTAACCGAGACGTTCCCTTTCAGTCGGTCACTCTCGACGCCACGTCGGATGACCGACGAATATGGGATCCCTATCAAAGCGCCATGGGTGCTGCCCCTTCCAGTGCCCTGTGCGAGCCGCCTGCGCCCCTATTAGGTGTAGGCCGGGGCTCAGAACAAGTAGCT
This sequence comes from Carassius gibelio, assembly GCF_023724105.1. Lineage (NCBI taxonomy): Eukaryota > Metazoa > Chordata > Actinopteri > Cypriniformes > Cyprinidae > Carassius > Carassius gibelio. The sequence continues at coordinate 8,460,755 of NC_068377.1, read as the reverse complement.
CCACTCACCATTGTCAAAGCACTACCTCACTGGGTGAGATTGGATAACACTGGTAAAACGTACCCGGTCCGCTTGGAGCCGGGACGCTGCGGAAGCCCCATCCTTCCCGAAGGAGGTCTCGGAGGCAAATACATAGCATCCGTTTAGGAGTATACGGAGAAATTTGAGGTGATTAAAACCCTCTTGGGAAGGCAGAAGTCTGCCGGGGAAACACGGGCTCTAAGGCCATACCGTGGACTATACACATACGAGTACCGCTTAGGTCTCAATATGGAGCCCAGCCTTCCATGGTTCTCACGGATTCATCATGAAGGCCTGGCGCCGGACGTTCCGCCGCGTCCAGCTGCCTAGGGTGATGGAGGATCTCAACAGGGTCTACAGTTCGGACACTCTGGAGCAGTTTTAGCAAGCCGACACTAACCGGGGCCTCTCAGTGCCACTACCCGTTTGAGGTGAGAACACAGGAGGATACCGGCTCTACACGAAGGCTATAGAACCTAGCGAACGTGTTAGGGGTCGCCCAGCCCGCAGCTCTACAAATATCTGTCAGCGAGGCGCCATGAGCCAGCGCCCAGGAGGATGCAACACTTCTAGTTGAGTGAGCTCGCAACCTGAATGGGCAGGGCACATCCTGAGCCTGATAAGCCAGGGTTATGGCATCCACAATCCAGTGGGCCATCCTCTGCTTAGAGACGGCATTCCCCTTCTGCCGGCCTCCGTAACAGACAAGGAGCTGGTCTGAGGTCCTGAAGCTTTGCGTCCGGTCCACGTAGCACCTTAATGCTCGAACAGGACAAAGCAAAGCCAGGGCTGGGTCTGCCTCCTCCAGGGGCAGTGCTTGCAGGTTCACCACTTGGTCTTTGAAGGGTGTAGTGGGAACCTTGGGCACGTAGCCAGGCCGGGGCCTCAGGATTACCTGGGAGTCAGCCGGCCCGAACTCTAGGCACGAATCGTCGACCGAGAATGCATGCAGGTCCCCTACTCTCTTGATGGAGGCCAGTGCAAGCAGGAGCACAGTTTTCAATGAAAGAAACTTTAGCTCAACTGAATGCAAAGGCTCGAATGGGGCCTGCTGTAGTGATTTAAGCACTAGAGACAGGTCCCAAGAGGGTATACAGGGGGGCCGGGATGGATTTAACCTCCTGGCCCCTCTAAGGAACCTGATGATGAGGTCATGCTTACCCAAAGACTTCCCATTCACAGGGTCATGGTACGCAGCAATAGCGGCAACCTGGACTTTGAGGGTGGAGGGAGACAGCCTTCGCTCCAACCCTTGCTGCAGAAAGGATAGCACGACCGCAATCGGGCATCTTCGGGGGTCTTCTCGGCGAGAAGAACACCACTCAACGAACAGGTTCCACTTCAAGGCATAGGCGTGTCTCGTAGACGGTGCTCTTGCCAAAGTGATGGTGTTAACTACCTCTTGGGGTAGGCCACCTAGAACCTCCGCGTCCCGTCCAGGGACCAAACATGGAGTTTCCAAAGGTCTGGACGAGGGTGCCAAATGGTGCCCCATCTCTGAGTCAGTAAAGCCCTCCTCAGAGGAACTGGCCAAGGAGGGGCTGTCAAGAGGAGCACTAGTTTGGGGAACCAGGTCCGAGTAGGCCAATATGGCACTACTAGCAAGACTTGCTCCTCGTCCTCCCGGACTTTGCACAATGTCTGTGCGAGAAGGCTCACTGGGGGAAACGCATACTTGCGTAGGCCCCGCGGCCAGCTGTGTGCCAGTGCGTCCGTGCCGAGAGTTCCCTCGGTCAGGGTTGTAGAAAACCTGGCAGTGAGAGGTCTCTGGAGCAGCAAACAGGTCTACCTGAGCAGCTCTGAACCGCCTCCAAATCAGCTGGACCGTCAGGGGATGGAGTCGCCATTCTCCCAGGAGCATTGCTCAAGACAGCTCGTCGGCTGTACGACTGAGCAGGCCTGGAATGTGAACGGCACGAAGTGACCTCAGAACCTTCTGACTCCAAAGGAGGAGGTGGCGGGCGAGTTGCAAGATGCGACGAGGGCGCAGACCACCTTGGCGGTTGATGTACGCAATAGTCGCAGTGTTGTCCAATCGGACCAGCACCGGCTTGCCTCGTAAGAAACCTTTGAGACGGTTCAAGGCAAGGTGCATTGCTAACAACTCTAGGCAATTGATGTGCCACTGCAGCTGCAGGCCCGTCCAAACCCCTGAGACTGCATGCCCGTTGTACGTGGCCCCCCCGGCGGTGGTGGAGGCATGCGTGTAAACCACAGCATGCCTGGAGATCTGCTCTAGGGGCACCCCTGCCCAAAGGAATGTCAGATCTGACCACGGAGTGAGGGTTTGGCGACAGGCCGGTGTAACTTGGACCCGGTGAGTGCCACGCTTCCACGCCCACCTCAGGACTCGGCCATAAAGCCAGTGCTGGAGCGGTCTCATATGTAATAGGCCGAGCGGTGTAAGTGCCGCTGTGGCCACCATATGCCCCAGGAGCCTCTGAAAGAGTTTCAGTGGGACCGCTGTCCTGCTCTTGAACGTATTCAAGCAGGCTAGCACCGACCGCGCACGTTCCTCTGTGAGGCGTTCTGTCTGTTCGACCGAATCCAACTCCCTACCGAGAAAAGAGATCCTCTGCAATGGTGAGAGTTTGCTCTTTTCCCAGCTGACCTGAAGGCCCAACAGGCTCAAGTGCCAGAGCACCACATCCCTGTGCTCGCACAACTGATCTCGAGACTGTGCTAGTATCAGCCAATCGTCTAAGTAGTTGAGAATGCGAACACTCTGCTCTCTGAGAGGAACGAGAGCTGCCTCCGTGACTTCCGTGAAGACACAGGGAGACTGGGACAGCCGGAAGGGCAGGACCTTGTACTGAGATGCTAGTCCTTCGAACGCAAACCGCAGAAAAGGTCTGTGGCGCGGAAGTATGGACACATGAAAGTACACGTCCTTCAGGTCGATCGCTGCAAACCAATCTTGGGGACGGACGCACCTGAAAATGCGTTTCTGTGTCAACATTTTGAACTGTAGCCGATGGAGGGCCTGATTCAAAACTCGCAGATCCAAGATCGGTCGTAACCCTTTTCTTGGGTACAATGAGGTAAGGGCTGTAGAGCCCCATCCTCATATCGGCTGGAGGGACCGGCTATATCGCGGCCCTCGCCAGTAGGACTGCGATCTCCTTCCGCAAGACAGGGGCATCGGACGCTTTCACAGTAGTGTAGCGGACACCGCAGAGCTTGGGGGGAAGCCGGGCGATCTGAATCGCATAGCCGAGGCTGATGGTTCGCAGAAGCCAGCGAGACGGGCTGGGTAGCGCTGACCAGGCGCCTAAGAACCGTACAAGCGGGACCAGCGGAACCACAGCTGTACCCGCAGTGGGGCAGCGCGGTGGAACACAGGGACCCAACTCGGGCGGCTTGTGAGCAGGCCGGAGTGTGGTGCGAGTGTGGGGTGCAGGGCTCACCTGGTTCCACAGGTTGGCAGAGGGTGCGTGAGTAGGGCCTTTGTTGACGCTCTCGAACCGCCCGCTGCTGCCATCTGGCGAAGGAGGAGGATGAGTGAGGTCCGGTGCTTGGCCGTCCGCAACTCTCCGTGCCCTCCTGGTGACCTTCGTCGCTCGAAGCGCAAGGTCAGTGGCGGTTCGGAGCTCTTCCAGAAGCCCTGGATTGTGACCACCCTCGTGCAGGTCTTTCAGTGCCTTAGCCTTGTGCACCTGCAGTAACGCCATAGCGTGTAAGGCGGAAGCAGCTTCCCCGCAAGCCACATAGGCACTGCCGGTCAGACCAGACGAGTGCCTACAGGCCCGGGAAGGGAGCACCGGGTCTCCACGCCAGGAGGCGGCAGACTTAGGACACAATTGCATCACTACCGCCCGCTACACCGACGGGATTCCTGAATACCCCTTCGCTGCACCGCCCTCGAGGGTGGTGAGGGAGGAGGAGCCCACCGGCTGGTTTCTGGCAGTAAAAGGTGCCATCCACGACTTGGTGAGCTCGTCATGCGTGCTTCCTTTGAGACAAATGAAGCAAACTCACTAAAGCTTGGATAATCTTTATCTTGATCTAGCTGTTTTGTGACATAACGGTTCCACCTACTCGTCACCCAGTTGGGAAGCTTGACTAGTATCTTCTGATTCTCTTCGCAATCATTCAACACCTGAAGACCCTTGATGTGCGGCATAGCATCACTACATGATTGCAAGAAGTCACTGAACTCTCTTAGCTTAACGTACTCTGATGCACCAATCTTAGGCCACCTATTTAGTTTCTCTCTAAAGGCACGTTGCGCCACAAAGGAGTGACCATATCTAGCATTTAACTTCTCCCAGGCTTGCTGATAGGCTTGTTCATCTTTCCTATAAAAACTACCTTTCAAAACTGATCTTGCTTCACCATCAATATACTTTTGCAAATAGAACAGCCTGTCTGCTGAATTCAGACACCGTCTCTCTATAAGAGCCTTAAAGGTTGTGCTCCACTCTATAAACTTAAGTGGGTCACCAAAAAATACAAAAGGTTCTGGAACGGGAAGTCGAGATAGGGCCATTGATTCTTGCAATGCCTGTACTACGGATACCTCACCTTTTGTGACTTGCGGACTCAAACTTGATGTATTAGGAACTAGGGGACTGGGGTTGCTCACATCACTACATGCTGAACCACACTGCTGACTTCTTACTCTTAACTCCTCCTCAGTATACACTCGAAGCCTTGCTTCCATAACCTCAATGTCTCTAAGATTTTCAAGCTTCTTCAATCGCTGCCTTTGTGCATCAATGTCAGCCTCCATTTCCATTTCTGCTTTCTTTGCAGCTAACAACGCGGCAGTCTCTGCTCTTCTAGCGGAAATGCTTGCAGACTCTGAAGAGGGTTTAGAGTGATTACTAAAAACTGTGGCTCTAGAAACTGTGGATCCGTATATGGACCTAGCATACTCACAGTCCAACAACACACGCAATCTTGCCTTCTCAGCTTCAGCATCGAACTCCATGCCATCCTCCACTAAACGTACATTCATTATTTTAATCAAGTCTGCAGTCACAGCTGAACATGCATCTATTTTTCTTCTAATTTCTTGACTTGGTACTGCTTGGAGTCGCATGCTATCATATAGGCCTTTCAATTCAGATTCTTTCTTCTCAACCCCATCCATCATGTCACACAAATCACTTTCAGAACACTCCTGTTTTAACTTTAAACGAACCTCTCTGACATGGATCTTCCAACTATTATATGCAGATATGAACTTGCTTTCCCTTTGGACCAGTTCTTGTGCTTTTAACTCCTGCATCTTTGGTGTTAAATGTTTATCACGGGAAGATTTCCTAATTTCCTCTCGGCGGCCCGGGAAAGCATAGCTGCCACTTCGGAATCCGAATCAGGCTTTGTCACCATCCCAGAGGACTGTAGCGCAGCCGAACCGTGATCCGACAGCTCTCCCTCCGATGCTGAGATCGACATCTGGTCGGGGGGAGTCCCACTGGATACCGCTGGTACGCTCCTTGAAGAGGGCCCAGCACGTTCCGTGGGTTGCTCTACTGGATCGGAGGTGCTAGAGGAGTGGTGGTCCCCAGAGGGTTGGTTCCTTGCGGGGTTTGCCACCACTGTGACCCTCAAACCACTCGCGCTACTGCCGGAAGTGGTTCTCGTCTGTCGGCCGCCAGAACGAGTCCCAGATCGCGGCCGCGGCAACGGGACTACGCCCCCCTGAAGGTAGCGGAGCCTGGTTTGCAGCTCCGAGATGCTCATATTCCTGCAGTGAGAACATGACTCATCCACGAAAGCCACCTCAGCGTGCTCGACGCCCAGACACGTGAGGCAGCGATCGTGACCATCACCCGTTGCCAGGTAACGACCGCACCCAGAAACGCACGGATGAAACGGCATCCTGGTATGCATTGCACCTGCTGCCCTCTTATACTCACGCAGTGATCAGCGGCAGCTGGATGCAATAATTGCATGCCAATGTGCATTGGCTCGTTTAGTTTACACTCGAAGTAGATTGGTCTATCGAAGCGATATCCCATATTCGTCGGTCATCCGACGTGGCGTCGAGAGTGACCGACTGAAAGGGAACCTACTATTAAACTGCTAACATCTCAGATGTTGCTGGTAAGTCATTCTGAAAGTAACCTCAGTGTCTGCAACCCCCCATATCACTTCTTCATTGAGCACTTTATGATATATAGCAAGACATTATGTGACTCCATTTCTCTATTTGAAATTCAGATCACTTTGATCATATCAAGAAAGTGGCTGTCTCTATCATTGGATTTGGAGATTATGATGGTGTGCCAAGGTAAGCATGCTGATTTGTGAATAAACTGCCTGAATTCTAATCTAATGATCATGCAGCTTGATTTGCATTTTGGTACATTTCACATTTGCAAAGCATGTATTGTATACAGTGAGAATTACTTTTAATTAAGACAAATAAAAGGACTACATACATAACTGTTAATTAACAATGCTATGGTTTTGAACAGAGTGTCAGATGCTCTAGAGGATGTATCAAAGTACCCAGACTTGGTGGCTGAACTTCTTAGGCGTAAATGGTCAGATGAAGAAATCATGGATGCTCTGGGATGAAACATGCTAAGTTTTCAGAGAGGTGGAGGAAGTAAGAGCAATGCAAACACAGTCGTGCATATATCCATTTTAAACTCAGTATGATATCAAATCTACTGCCCGGTTTGCTCACTGAACCTTTTTCTAAAATTTTTAAAAGTAACTTTTATGTTTCATTAGGTAAGAGATCTGAATGGAACCAAACCAGAAGATATACCCATCACTCTTAAAGAAGTTCAAAATCCCTGCAGGAAAGACTTTGGTTATCAAGATGCATCCAGATCAACATGCAAACAGTCTTTCTATCCACTAGTCTTGGTTCTGACACTACTACATAAGTTATTATAATCAACCCCTTGGTGGACTGTCTAGTCATGTAGCACTGTTTTGCAAAGGACATTTATAAAGAGCTGGCCTGTAGAGAAATTCTGTAAGAAACACATTTGAGAGATTTTAGTTCAGAATAAGTGTTTTCAGAACTGTAGAGTAAAAACAAAAAGAAATAAGATATTTAATAATTGAAAAAATATACCACTTTTCTGTAAAGTGGCATAATATTACATGCATAAATTACACTCATTTACGTTAAATTGCATCATATTTAAAATATATTATTTTAATTGCATTAGAATTTTATTTATTTACAACATGTTTGCTTTATGGCTGTATGTAATACAAATTTTACATTTAATTTACTGGATATTCTGTTATAAAATGCATAACTCTGTGTCGTACTGTAACACTGCTCTCTAAAATCTCAGATACTTTAATTTTGTTTGTGGTTGATTTTTTCTGTAGGATAAATCTGAACTGTTTAATTAATACTGTGGATGTGAGAGTGACAGTGTAGAATCTTGTATAGCTCAGATACATTTTTGACTTTCAACACATTGGGTTCTTCTCAATTATTTTGTGCATCCTTGTTTTCTTTCCTCTCTTCCTTTCCTGGATGGAGGACTTGAATCAAAGAAATCAGTGAAATGATATCCACCCTTTTCTTCCCGTAAAAATTAACGCAAACATTTGTAAATTCTATGGGTCTGGCTTCCGTTCAGCAAAAGGGCAGTTTTTTATAGCTAAAAATAGGGGAATGCGGATTAGACCGGAAGCCAGGCACATTGAATTAAAAAATGGCTGCGACCATTTTTATGGGAAGTAAAAGGTTGATATGAGTTCCGGTGTTCTATTGATTTCTCCTACCATGTCAGATTTTCCTACCTCCCACTAAAACAGTGGGTAGTACAATTTGACAACGAAAAATGCTACTGTAAGGTTATGGTTTATTAACGGCTACACCTACCACAACCCTAAACCTACCCTTACAGTACTGCAAATACAATAATTATGTGTTATATTCACGGTTGTAGCTAGAAGGAATACAGCTACAGGAAACCAACAATAAATATTATTTTCTAACAATTGGATTGCGTTTTTATTAAAGTCCATACACCTACCCCAATCCTAAACCTACCCTTACAGTAATGCAGATACATTAAATATTGTTATTTAGCATGAGAAAAAGGATGCAATAGTGATATGCTCATGCGCAGTAATCCCAGGTAGGAAAATCTGACCGTTAGGATAACATTTCAGGAGACCGGGAGGGCAAGCACTTGCTTTCGTCATCATACCTAATCTTAACTCATGCAGCTATTGTTGGGAACAAACAAGAAATATTAAGTCAGGGCTAGTCTGTATGGGCTGAATAAAGCAAACCAGTGAAGTTGAGGTTAAATTAAATTCAATTTATGGATTTAGTAAACGCTTTTATCCAAAGCGACTTACAGTGCATTCAGGCTATCAATTTTTACCTATCATGTGTTCCCGGGGAATCGAGCCCCGCAATGCTCTACCACTTGAGCTACAGGAACACTATGGATAATGGATAATGATTGTAATGGAAGAAAAGACGATAACAATGACATACAAGAGTTGTACATTTTTAGATACGTGCGTTATTATTAATGCAAAACAATTGTGCAAACAAGCCTCTTGTGAACTTCATAATCACGAGAAGAAGGAGGCAGCTGGCCGCTGACCGCCTCCCAGAAATTAAGATATTTTAAACAAACACTGTTAATACACATGCAGTTAACCAAATTAAACAATACACATTTTAATCCTATTTAAGTGTGCACATCGAGAGAAATAAACAGCAGATGTTCATGTTAACAACTTCTTTAACTTGAGTAAACATCACTAATACACTTATACATTTGTTAATAAAGTAAATAAAACGAAAACATGAATGTTTTAATGTTATTGAATAAAAAGAAACGATCCACTCGCAAGCCTCTGCTCATCATGACAGGACCTGGAACACTGAGCTGCCTCTTGGGCCGATGACGGCACTTCAAGGAAGGCATGTTGTACAGGCCCCCGTCCCTTGACTCCACCCACACGTCAAAACAGTGCCACAAAGTGAGGCATGCAGAAAAATGATGCACAAATGGAAAACAGTCTGGGAAGCTCAAACTAAACTGACATGCAAAATAAAATCAGCGTTGCAAATAAATTAGTAGATATGACCATGGAAAATATGTATTACAAAATCATTGCTTTTGCATGGTTTCATTTATGTTTGGCAATTCTTTATTTTTGTTTGCCACACTTTTTTGCCACAATTTTTTTTCTCCCAATTCTTCATTTTGTTTTGCAATTCTTTATTTTTATTTGCAAAAAGCAAAATCATTTTCCTCAATACTTTAATTTTTGTTTGCAAAACTTTATTTTCTTTTGCAAAACTTCATTATTTTGCGTATATACATACATATATATATATATATATATATATATATATATATATATATATATATATGGCATTATTTTGTCTCCATACGACAGCCCCTCATGGACGACTGCCACACACAAACAAAAACCAAACACAGAATAGAAATCCAGGCCTGGTCCTCTCTACTCATTTACTGCCGTAGCTACTCTTTTATATCCTTCCGGATCTCCTCCTTAGGACTCGAGACCAGTGAGTGGCGCGGGTGTTGCTCATTTCCAATAACTCCACCGGAGGGAACCGATCTCGGTGGCCGCGGGTACCTGCAGTGTGAGTGCAGACAGACAAGGCGAGAGAAAAGGAGATGGAAGGATGAAGATCGACAGATGAGAGAGGGGAGAGAGGAAAAAAAAAAATTTCCGGTTCCCACACACTGCTGCTCAGCCCTCCACCAGCTGGGTGAAGTCTTACTCGGTGCCTGGCGGCGACACTGGATAGCCCTCGGTGAACGGCACAACACTCCTCCTGCCCGGCAGGAGTCCCCCGTTCCCTGCTCCTCCACATCTCCTGGCAAATGCCGCCGACTCCTCCACTCCCTCATGGACGGCAGCCGTACCTCCACATCTCGGGCATCCGGCAGTGAGTCACAGATACGTCTGGTAACCCTCGTTCCCTGGAGGAAGGAATGGAGACGTCACATCGGATGACTGAGTGTAAACTTAATGAGCCAATACACATTATGCAATCATCGCATCCAGATGCAGCTGGTCACAGTGTGAGCATAAAAGGCAGCAGGTGAAATGCATACCACGTTTTCACTGAGGAGCCAAGCCTGTGACTCGCTGCTCAGTGGTGATACAGCAGCCGTGGCAATGGCTATTAGCCAATTACTGTGAACAATTTATGACATAAAATTTAACCAGTCAGCGTTTTCTTTTCTTATCCGAAATGGGAGCAATTTCTCTATTTTCTCTAATGTTTTTTAAAGTAATGACCAAGCAGCCGACAGCAGATAGTGAACCTATGTTTGATCAGTTTAGCCATCTCAAATCATCATGAGTTTTCTAAAATAAAATATATAGATATAAAACAGTTCAAGCAGATAATTTTTAACGTTCAACCTAGAGAAATGTGCACTATATCTAATAGTTTGCGCAGAGAGTGGAAGCTAAAATGCCCTTTGCAGGACACGGAGGTGCCAATGCGATCACTTGCATTTTTTTCAGTGGATACACCGTTATTTTTGCTTATAAAGGTAAGATAAATAAATTCGTAAAGGGTCTACTTGTATTTGTGTGCACTCACAATATCAACAAAACAATCTTTTATAAAGTGAAGGAAACAGGCATGATGCACTTTCTGTAAAAAATAATCCATAAAATATACGGTAAAAAAAACGGCAGCTGTGGTTGCCAGATTTATACCGTAAAAATACGGTAACAGTTTTAAGTTTAACGGTTTTATACTGTAAAAAATACAGTAGCGCCATCTTAGGTTTACCGGTTTTACATAAAATGTACAGTTTAATACCATAATTTAACTGACATAATATTAATATACCAACTTAGTTAAATACTGAAATCTGTTTGTACCTTTGTAATACACTGCTAACCACCAAAAGCAAGTGGTGATGTTAAAGTCATTTGATGAAACAAAGTCTATCACAAGCAGCTTTTAATTAATAAGATACATAGAAGGTACACAGTCTCATTCACACAAGCACTAAACACCATCATGGTGAGACTCATTAAACTGAAATATGCAATAAACATTAATATAACAACATTATATGTAACGTACAACCCTAAGAAACATAACAGCTAAGAAAAAAAAATAAGAAGAAACCGTTATTTCAAAGAAAAAAACATCAAATTCAAACAAAATTTGAAATGCGAGGCAGAAAATTCTGGGAATGTCAGTTTACAGTTATTCCCTGTAAATTTTACAGGAAATTACCATTAACCATTTAACAGGTTTGTACTGTAGCGTTAAAATCATAGTCATTTTTTTACAGTGTGCCGTTTCTTCTTGAAAAGGTGCGCTTAACAAAAATGAACCAAACTCAGCAAAAACAAGCCTCACAGACATGAAAAATATATCGATTGAAAGCTTTAAATTACTACTTAACGAAATAAAACCAATCAAAAACAAAAACTCTTTAATTAAAATTTGTAAAGATGCACTTCTCTCTAAAGGCAAGTCTAATGAGATGGCGAGTCAATTTCATCCTTGCAACACTGACTCAGAAAACACTATTCATTAGTAAATTCAAATATCTCCTTACTGTTTTCCTCCTGACACATTTATGGTAATTACTTTTGCCAATGCTTTGTGGCAAGCCTAAGGCTAGTGCATGCATTTGAATGCAGAACTCTTCAGCTGCGCTGACTGCACGCACCATACATGCTGCCGCTGGCGGGAAATTAAGCACTTTCGAGCCACTCTAGCACAGTCTCATGTGGTTTCCACCAGTGCAACAGTTTTTTTTTCACCACTAACTGATGGATGTCTAAAATATAAAAAAATAATAAGAAGCCTTAAACAAGCCCGTGGCCTGGCCCACGTTTGAACTATGACATGAAAACAGCCCAAGGGGTATTCAAGTGATCGAGGCCCATCATGTCAGAAATGAAGGACTCTAGAAAGTTAACATAGATGCACTCACAGAATAGCACTCATTCTAGGCTTCTTTACTTGTGCATTCTCCTCACAGTATATCGTTGGAACATACCAACTATATAAACTGAGTGTGTAAGTTTGTTTACAGAATACTGTTGTCACTACTGCAAACTCCCATATATACAAATAATTATTCTAAAAAATATAATTTCCCATCCAGTGGGCCCCTCCCAAGTGTAGGCATGTGGATTAATGTGCCCCTGATTATTAGCAAGGATGCAAACTAGTCAGATTTTGCCAAAATTGCTGTTTTGAATTCAAAGTAGACCATATGTTTTCATTTTTTAAAAACTATTGCTACTTCATTCTTCAGTATTTTGAAAAAAAAAAGTGATTTTAAAATATTAGTGATATAATAGTGATTTTATTACAAAATAAAAATAAACTATATTATAGAGTGGAACTGGTAAATGAGAAAATGAGCGATCATCTGCAGCCATCTACTGGTTATAGTTGGAATATCATGACATTTTCATTTTAATAGTGTTTATTTTCCACTAGATGGCAGAAATCTTCCCCAGAAATTATCTCTACAAGTAGTATTATTATCATTTTAAATACATTTATTCATTTTTTACACAGTTTATTGATTTTTTTTTCAAAGCCTTTAAAATACATAATAGTATTTTGCATTTCACATACATATATCTAAAATACAGCCAATCTCTGTTAGCATATGACTTTTATTATTTTACTTATTGTGCCAAAGGATTTGTGCATCACCCATACAGCATCCAGGATCCAGCTCTCTGTGTTAAGCTATAGTAATATGAACTATGATAAAATATACATGTAAACAGATGAATACTTTTGAAACACCAGTTCCAGATTAGCATATTTATGTTTTGTCTTTGATAACCATAGAAGAATACCAGATTACAATGTTTTCAGTGTAACCATGGTATTGTTCTCACAAATGAAAAAAATAATCACGATCAACCCGAGAGACATGTTTTTAACATGTCCATAGTACTAATAATAGGCAGTAGAATTTATTCTGCTTTCAAAATCTGTTAGCATGACCTCATTAATCATTAATTTTTAATCACTATACTAACTTACTGGAAAATCATATACTAGTTTCTAAGTCAATGAATGGTGTAATTCAGTGTAATTCAGAGGATCTTCACTCATGTCTTAGGCGTATGTCATAAAGGTGACTGTTGTTTCCTTGCTGAGGCAGTAAAGGGGTGGGACAGGTTATGAAAAAGAAAGCAAAAAGGTTTGACTCACTGTGTGTTTCACAATCACCATGTGTGTTTATCATACAATGGTAGTGCTTGAAAATCCGTATGAAATTCTGTTAACAGTGGAAATATGGTGGAAGACTATAGAAAACAAAGGTAAAGTACCAATGCTTCTTTTTTCATTTGTTTAATAAAGTTACTACCCACTTTGTATGATTTTAGTGTTTAGTTAATGATGATTCAATTTGTAAAGTCTTTTTAGAAGTGGCATACAGATTTTGATAAGTCCAATTTGTTTCTATCCATCTTGTGCATGAGTTGCAAAACGTTAAATATAAATGAAAATTTGTGAGGCCTTCATTGGAATGGTTGTACTTTGACATTTATACCTTGTACAGCACCACAGTGCATAGCAATGATAACAAAGGTTTATTTAGCTGAATGTATCGATACAAGACATTACAAAAGACAGGTCAAACATTGTTTCTCTTTTTAGTCAACACCAGTCAAAAAGTGGATGCAGATCTCTTCGTTCATGTGTTACATTCACGGTTTTCCTGGTCCTGTTCCTGTGCTACTACATCGTCCCCAATGAATTCTCAGCATCTTGGGCTTTAACAGTTGGATTATTTCTTCCAGAGAAATATACAAGTCAAGCAATCAACTTTTCACTGAAAAGAGTGTCGGCAATGTCTGCAGAAACATGGAAGACCCTGGAACCATATTATGTGGCTTACCCATACAAGTATAATTTTGTTTTGAATGAACCAGATAAGTGCCAGAAGGAAAATTCATTTATTGTATTAATTGTACCAGTAGCTCCAGGCAATACAGCTGCTCGGGACGCCATTCGTTCAACTTGGGGATCACAGAGGTTAGTTGGGGACAAGACTGTGAGCACATTATTTATGTTGGGTCTACCCACTTCAGAAGAAAGAGAAACGATCCAAAAAGATTTGCTACAGGAAAGTGCAAAGTATCGTGACCTTATACAAAGTGATTTCTGGGACAGTTACAAAAATCTCACAATTAAGACCATGGTAATACTAGAATGGTTGACTGGTTACTGTCAGTATGCCTCCTACGCAATGAAAGTTGATTCAGATGTGTTTCTCAATGTGGAAAACTTAGTGAATATGCTAATTTCTGCACCAAAGCACAACTACATGTCTGGACTTGTGTCTAGGAAATCAATAGTAGTGAGAGATCCCCAATCTAAATGGTATATTCCAAAAGATGTTTACGACCAACCTTTATATCCACCCTACGCTCTGGGTTTGGGATATGTTTTCTCTTTAGACTTGCCAGTGAAACTTGTTAAAGCAGCACAACTTATCAAAGCGGTTTACCTAGAGGATGTATTTCTAGGTCTGTGTATGACACATTTAGGGATTGCTCTAACTGATCCACCTGATGGAAACTTGTTCAGTGTCTTTCCTGTAGAATACAACCGCTGCCGCTATTCAAAACTCATTGCTACAACAACACAAAGCTTGAGAGACCAAGTGGAGTTTTGGAAGGATTTACAGAGACCTGGTCCATATTGTTAAACACAAACAGGTCACATGACTTATTTGTTTTTGTGCTGTTACATACATGTACAGATTGTTTTTTATAATAACTACTATTGAATGGTAGTATCAGAACAAATGGCAGTTTTAGTAAAATAAAATATTTTGGCATATACACCTTTGGTAACACTTTGTATTTTGGTGTCCTGGTTACAAATGTTGCATGTACTTGCCATATTAATAACAATAAATTATGCATAGCCACATGAAACTAACCCTTAACCAAACCCTCATTCAAACACTAACAAGTGTACTAAGTACATGTAGTTAATTAATCAGTAGTTAAATGTATAATGTATACCTGTAACAAAGAAATTGTAAAATAAAGTGTAACCACAATTATAATGGCTCATGATTTCCGTCACTTTTTTTATTTATTTTTTAGAATGAAGGGCCAGGTCTGCTGTTCAGCTTTTCAAAGAAAAATAATAATAATAATAATAATAATAAATGATATACTCTATGCAAAGAAGAGGCCATAGCTTAGGCTAAGACATCTGTTAAACAAAATGTATTGCTGTGGTTTTTTAAAGAAAGTGATGGCATTTATAAAGCTTTAAATGGCTACTGTTACACCACTGGACTCATTGTGTTGTGTTTTTCCTCCCCATGTGTGCCGTGTATCCTTTTATTTAGTCAATACTTGCACCTCTGTTTTCCCAATCATCCTTTGTTTATTAGCCATAGTCCATTCAGTTTATGTTTGTTGGAGATTATATGTCTACCCGTGTGTGTCCTGTGCTCCTGTTGGCCCTGTATATTCCCTTGAAGGTTAGATTAAAGTATTATTTTTGGGGGGCATCCATGGTTTCCATTGCTATTATTATATTCATTGTGAGACTGAATCTCTGACCAAAACAGTTACCTCCATTTGTCTAACCTCCGTTTTGTTTCCATTTTTCTCTCGGTGCTTTGTTTCCATTGTTCAATGGATCCCTCCTTTTCCCCCTGAATGCAAAGCATGCATGTCTGCGAACTGCAAGTGAGGTGCGTAACCTGGGCATCCTGGAAATGAACCAGCGACACAGATGAGACACTTCATCTATCCACCTGCACTTACTGTCTCTACTGGACCAGATATTGCTGTGGTCTCTTACTTCTCAGTAACCCCAGAGCCAGCGAGAGGATCTAAAGAAAGACCAAAAGACACAGAGAATGTGATTTTGGGACCTAAAATGCCCTGGATTAACCGGGAGAAAAGAGCCTTGCTCAAGGAGATACAAGCTTATATCTTTAAATAATTAATCATGATGCTTTTATTATAAGCCTGAGGAATGAAACAAAAGCATTACATTCAACAAGAAAAAGAAGAAAACAAAGAAGATTTAAGCTTTTGTTCGTGGATGAAACATTTTGCACATAAAATAATTAACAAAATATTCAAGAGATAACGATTTGGGGTTTTCGATTTAAAAAGAAAATGCTTTAAGGATAACACTTGATCACATTAGTGGTGTTAAAAATATAAAAACTTAAATTGACAGTATTGCCTTTACTAAAGTCACAAAATAAAAAGGCAGCTATTTCTTCAACAAGACCCAAAAATGTGCAAGGTTTCATCATTATCGAGATACTTAAATAGATTAATTAAACCTGTCACTCATATCTTTTAAGTTTTTGCACTTGTTTTAACTTCTTAGGTCATATGATTAACATAGTGGATGATGATATCTAAATCGCATTCATACTTCATACATACATAAGCATTCGGGCTATAGTATATACAGGGCCGCTGCTGGCCAAATGGGTGCCCTAAGCAGAATTGTATTGTTGTGCCCCCCTTCCTCAAATATTATGATGAAAAAAAATATATATACTATGGGGTGAAAATAGAACTATAATCAAATAAAAAAGTAAATGAATAAATTGTATTATTTACAAATTACAATTGTAGCTCTCGACATTTACCTATGGCTATAACTTTATTATGACTCTAATTTATTTTATAGTCTCAAGCATTAAGAAATCATGCAAAAGGAAATTAAGCAGTGATTTATATCGTAGATGAACAATTACAGTTTTTTTTAAGTTAAAAAAAAAAAAAATTTAAAGTCATTCTCCTCAAATGCTACTGACGTTAGAAAAGTGTATACCAATATTGCATGTAACTTTAGAGACGGCCCCTAAATTTGAGAATCTCGAACCTCCAACATCAAGCCAATTTTATTTTATATATACACACACACACACACACACACACACACATTTATATATATATATATATATATATATATATATACACACATTTTTATACAATTATTTTTTCATACAATTCAAAGACCGTGAATTTTTTTAAAGTTTAAGAATTTCAAGAATTTCTTCAAAATGATGTTCATGTATCAGTGTCTCACACTCTCAATCATTTTTGTTTGAAATTAAAAGCACATATTGCATTTTACAGAACACAACATAAAAATAAGAAAGAAAGTAAATAGAAACACCCTGGATGCATGGTCAGTCCATTGCATACACACACACTCAAACACACCTTTACTCTCAGAAAAAAAAAAAATGGTAAAATTGTGCTATATTTGTACATTTAGGGGTTGATTAACAGCTTGTCACTGGGGCTGCACCCTCAAAGAGACTTCACCGTTAAATTGTCCATAATAGTACCATAATACTAGGTATTAGAAAGGGTGGGGATGGTTTCAAGTTCAACACTTTTTGCATTGTATTCCTTTATTTTATTTGTGGACAGATGGGTCTTCCATAAGTTAAATTGGCTGTATAAAAACAAAGAACAGTAAATGGAAAAACATTTTAAAGTAACAAGTAACAAGCATGTTTTTTTTTTGTTTTTTTTTTGTTTTTTACAAAACATCTGAAGTTCAAAATATTAATTTAATAACATTTTAGATACTGAAATTGAATATCAGCCTATATTTCTGTTTATTTCTGTGCAAATTTACAGATCTAGGGCCATTTGCATAAACATAGCCACTAGTTTGACTAAGCAGTTAACCAGGAAATCAGTCTTAATTTTAAAAATTTAATTAAGACAAATCTATCATTTTATTTATCTGACTTTATGAGTGTGTGTGTGTGTGTGTGTGTGTGTGTGTGTGTGTGTGTGTGTGTGTGTGTGTGTTTTGTGTGTGTGTTTGAGACGAAGAGAGGGTAAGAGTGAAAGAAATTAATCCACCTTAAACCTCAAACTGATTTTTAACCTATTTATTTAAATATAAAGGTGACATACCCGACTATTGGGTAGGGATTATTTATCAATCCATAAAAGTAACATTTTGTAATGTTATGGCAAGCTTTTACTTCAGTGTTGTAATAAGGAACAGCATGTTGGAACGATTGCAACAATGTGTGGCAACTGTCCTAAAACTGGCAGACTTGCTACATAGATTTTTAACATATTTCATGCTCTGTTTTTATCACACCCATGTGTCCTGTTTAAACTTGAAATTTTAAAGGCAGGTTCAAAGTAAATTGTCTGAGTATTCAAATATTTAACCACACCTGTTAATATTTGATTAGGCAAAAAGTCAAGTTTGATTTAGATATTACATTATGCCAGTAAAACTTTTTTCCTTAAGCAGTTCCTTCAGTTTCACACATAGAGTGAGTACGGAAAGTATTCAGACACCCTTAAATTGTTAACTCTTTGTTATATTGCAGCCATTTGCTAAAATCATTTGTTAACTTTTTTATTTCAGTTTTTCTTTTTTAATAAATGTCAACAATTCTGAGTTTTTCTAACACTATAGGGTGCTGTGTGTACATTAATGAGGAAAAAAATGAACTTAAATGATTTTAGCAAATGGCTGCAATATAACAAAGAGTGAAAAATTTAAGGGGGTCTGAATACTTTCCGTACCCACTGTCACAGTAACACTACCTAACCTTAACAAATAATTAAAGTCTGCAGGACTGTGGCTCTCCTGGACTGGTGCTGGCCAGCCCTGCCATAACATATTAAACTTCATCACACTTGGTCACACTACTTCATGTGATATAAAATCACAAGTTAAGAGTTCACAAAGAACTTTGAAAGGAGCAAACTCTGAAAGTTCTCTGTATGAGCTTGTGTTTCAGACAGAGCGAGTAGAAGGTCTTTTTCAGCTAAGAATGCACACGTAAACACATTGTGGTCACATACAGGCTCAGCCCATACCTTGATTGCGGTAGATGATGCAACAGGTAGGGAGGAGGTATGCTTAAGAGAAGGAACATCAGTTTTGTGTGTCTTTTGATTGATAGTGCAAAAGCACTTTTATGCCGTTACTACTGTAGTGAAGTTTTTTATGGCATACTAGGGTGACCATATTTTAGTTTCCCTAAAAGAGGACAGAGACAAAACTCAAAATATTTCATTTCCATAGCAAAAATACATATTTTACAGTCACTGTTATGCACATTGATCATAAACACCGCTAAAAAGCTTCCTACCAGTGGCCCTCCTTCACAAAACATAACATCCAGACTCTCCGGATGAAAGACAGAAAGGTAAAGTAGTGTGGTCAGGAGGATCTCACCAGCATCCAACAGGAACTTCTTGCTCACTGTATCGGCTGGGTCAGCATCGCAGGCCGTAGGATGGAAGAGGTAAGTTTGGGTGGCCGTGAGGCTCTCGCCGACGTCCGATGGGAGCTTGTACTCGCAGTATCGGACTGGAAAGCCTCGACAACCATAGAAATGGAAAAGGAGGTTTTCGCCGGCCTCCCGCAGGATCTGGATAGTGCATGGTGGAAATGACAACTTGCGGCTGTAAGGAGAAAGGAAAGGTAGTCTGGCCAGGAGGCTCTCGCCGGCATCCAATGGGAGCACACGCATCGAATGGGTAAGCTTCGCTGGCAGAAGAATGGAAAAGGTAAGTTTGTCTAGCCGGGAGGTTCTTGCCGACATCCAATGTGAGCTTCCTACTCACAGCATTGAATGGGTAAACCTCTCCAGGCGTAGATGGAAAGGTAAGTTGTGTGGCCGGGAGGCTCTCGCCGGCATTCGTTGGGCACGGACGTGTAAGCAACTCCGTGAGTTGGAGGGAAACATCCACTCGACCGGGACAGCTCTTGCGGATTTAAATACTCGCGGCATCAGACGGGTAACTGCTCCGGTAGTTTGTCGGGAAAGGCAAGTTTTGATCGACCGGGACGCAATCTGACAGAAATTCAATAGCCACTGTATTGGATGGACAATTGATTTATTTTGTTTTAAAAATTGTATATAAAATGTTATTTTTTTATTCATTTATTTATTACTTTTTTTTTTTTTTTACTGGGAGTGCTTTGCAGCATCTGATTTCCACTCGTTTTGGCCTTTTTTAAACGGTCTCCAGAACGGATAAATTTGAAATGCTGTTTTCGCGTTGTAGTATGGACTGTGGAAACAGAGGCTTTGAAAACGATGAAGCATGTTAAGTCTTGTAAAACATGGTACCAACATACGTGGTTATAACGGTAAAGATGATTGCAGTTATGTGCTATTCACTTTCTAGCAGATTCTAAAGATATTTACTTTGCATACTTTTCATATTAAAGTTCTGAAAAGACAAAAAAAATTAAAATTCAAACCCTTGCTGTCCTGCGGCAAAACATGAGGATAGTTGTGTTTTAGATAAATTCTGAGTGATCACGCAAGTAAATGGTGAAATATGTCCCTTAATAAATTGCAGATATGTTCACTGAATGTAAACCTAACCGAGCACTGAGATCACTAGGATCGAGTCAGTATACCAAAGTATACCAAAAATACTATACCAAATACCTAAGGTTCCCGCAAACAAGGGGAGTCCACTTTAGTTACTATGCCGCCCGCAGTTGAAATCAGCTTCCAGAAGAGATCAGATGTGCTAATACACTAGTCACATTTAAATCTATACTTGAAACTCATATGTTAAGCTGTGCATTTATTGAATGAGCACTGTGCAATGTCTGAATTGATTGCCCTTTTTTTTTTTTTGGCAAAATCATTTTTCTTTATCTAACGTTTTTTTAAATTCATTTTAAATAAGTAAAAAAAAAATCACTTTAAAAGTAAAAAAAATGCTAGTTTTATTTATTTATTATATTATTATTTTCCTTCATAATTATTTTACTTTTGTTTTATGTAAAGCACTTTGAATTACCATTGTGTACGAAATATGCTATATAAATAAACTTAAATAAACTTAAACCTAAATACATTGGTCCTGCCAGAATAATTGCATGCAACTTATCTCTGTATCATCTCAGTGAGGTTTAAACATGCACGGTAGGGCAGATGTAATGTCTTCAGACATTTCACTGTGGAAGGCTTGCCTTAAAAAAATGCCTTGGCTTCGTGGTTAAATGGCATCGTCGTCCAACAGAATTACGTCAACAACTTTTGCCACGAAACCTGCGTTAATGTCTGCGCTGCTAGAGGAGGCAGCCTCAAACTGTGCTGCAGCCGGAAAAGCCACGGTGAAAAGACTGAGCTGCGACGGGAAGCAAGAGAGACTTGCTGCGGTGAGAACTGGGGAGCGGCCCAGGTTAGTTGAATGCCTGCTGCGATCCAGTGCTCGAGGAGAGCCCGGTTTTGAGTGGGTTTTGCAAGCTCGGGCTCGGGGCTTTGCATGGTCTATTGGCCACAACTTGTGGCTTTAACAAGCGATAACGATAACGCTGTGTTCGGCGACCATGTTTGGTGAAGTAGGAGTGATCGTGGGTCCGAAAAAAGTGGCAGATCTGAAAAATCCCCGGTACAGATCTCTTCGTTGGAAGGAAGATTGGGTCTGTGATAGGATGACAGACAGAGCGAATCGAATGCTGATTAACCATCAAAAGATAGAGATAAGTCAGCGATATTTATACTGTGGGATTGCTCCTCCCGAACCTTGTTAAGGAGAACATCATTTATTAAATGGATGTGGCAAGGGGGGAGTGGTTCAGCGAAGCCAGCAGTGGGAGAGAAAGTCGGGAGACAAACGGTGAGTGAGTGGGTTAAACGCAATTAACCAACACCTCTGTCTTGTTTCAGTAATTGGCGTGGAGAGACTATATAACGCCAGGAGAAACTGTGTTTATGTTTCTGTGCTGTCTGCACAGCGATCTGTTTTGAGTGAATTTATGATAATAAAAGCCATCGTCAGCAGTCAAGCCGACCCTGCCCTCTTCCTTCCTCAACAAGACCCTAGTTGAATTTCTTTTTTCTCCTCAACATAAAATAAGATATTTTGAACAACCATTGTAACCAGTTTCTGGTCCCCACTGGGGACCTTTTCATTAAAAAAAATTTCATACTATGAAAGTCATTGGGGCACAGCAACTGTTTGATCTCGGATGTAATAAGCGACGTACGAAGAACAGAATGAAAGAAATTAGTCCACCTTAAAACCTAAAACTGATTTTTAACCTATTTATTTAAATAAAAATGTGACATACCCAACCATTGAAAGGGATTATTTATCAATCCATAAAAGTACAATTTTGTAAGGTTATGGCAAGCTTTTACTTAAGTGTTATGATGGGACAGTATGTTGGAACGGTTGCAACAATGTGTGGCAACTGTTCTAAAACTGACAGACTTGCTACATATATTTTTAACATATTTCATGCTGTGTTTTTATCACATCCATGTGTCCTGTTTAAACTTTACATTTTAAAGGCAGGTTCAAATGAAATTGTGTTTAGTATTCAAATATTTAACCACACCTGTTAATATTTGATTAGGCAAAAAGTCAAGTTTGATTTAGATATTATATTATGCCAGTAAAACTTCAGTTTTACACAGAGTGGGTACGGAAAGTATTCAGACCCCCTTACATTTTTCACTCTTTGTTGTATTGCAGCCATTTGCTAAAATCATTTGTTAATTTTCTTATATATTTCAGTTTTCCTATTTAATAAATGTGCTAAAATGTCAACATTTCTTAATTTTCTATCAATATGGGGTACTTTGTGTATATTAATGAGGAGAAAAAATGAATTTAAATGATTTTAGCAAATGGCTGCAATATAACAAAGAGTGAAAAATTTAAGGGGGTCTGAATACTTTCCGTACCCACTACCCACATAGCAAATGTCTTCTGGCCCAGATCTGGGCCATACAATGACTTTTCCCTTGGCCCAGGTACCACAAAGAATGGTGGCCCGGAAGTGGCCCAGAACTGGATTAACAACTCGGTCCACACATGGGCCATAACCGGCCCGAATCTCAGCCAGTTAATCAGCTTTAGCTGGCCCTGATCTGGGCCAAAACAGGTTTAATTTTTGGTGCCAATTCTCAGCCTTAAGTAAACCAGAATCCCTAAATCTGAGCCACACCTGAGCCTTATATAGGCCAGACCCAACCCAGACAGCAAGCAGTGTCGGCCCAGATCAAGATCTAATGGATTTCATGCAGGCCAGATGTGGGCCGGATCTGGGCCAACACTGTATTGCTGTCTGGGAACTTTTAATATTTCATATTATTACTTTGTATATTAATATTATCACAATTATTCATTTTGTGACTTGCTTTAATGTACACACAATCTATGCCAATAAAGTACATTAAACTGAATAGAAAATCAGACTTAAAACCCACACATAACTGTGCAATAAAAAAAACGTATTGCATTAGTTTTTCTATTTATTTTTATAAAAAACAAATCAACCAATAAAGAGTGAGTGTATCCAGTACACTAAGAGAAACGTAACAGATAGACACATGTAACTTAATAATAATAATTTATTAAAGATGTGACAAAGAGTGAAGTGAAGTGACATATAGCCAGGTATGTTGACCCATACTCAGAATTCATGCTCTGCTTTTAACTCATCCAAAGTGCACACACAGAGCAGTGAACACACACCCAGAGCAGCGGGCAGCCATTTTATGCTGCAGCACCCAGGGAGCAGTTGGGGGGTTCAGTGCCTTGCTCAAGGGCACCTAAGTCATGGTAGTGAAGGTGGAGAGAGAACTGTACATGCACTCCCCCCACCTACAATTCCTGCCAGCCCGAGACTCAAACTCACAACCTTTCGATTGCAAGTCCGACTCTCTAACCATTAGGCCACAACTTCCCCTAGCAGTAGAGCACTACCACAGAAGTACAAATGTTGATGCAATGCAGTTGCAGTCCACTCTGGCAGAATATAATAGTAGCGCGAGGAGCACGGCATAATCTAAGTTGTTAAATGCTGAAAATACTATCCCGATCTACTCTCTCAAGGTGTGCATTTCTCATTCAAAACCAGTGTTACCAGATCTCGCGACAAAAATAAGCAACAAGGCCTGTGAAAACAAGCCCAAAACAAGCGACTTTTTCTACGGAACCCCCTAGGTTCTGGGAAGAGAAAAATAAATAAACTGTGTGCACGGTTTTACAATTCATGGCGTTGGATTTTAATTAGTAATTGGTAAACTGTGCGCAGTTTTACAAAGCTGCACACACGGTACAGTTTATTTAATTTCCTCCCCCTGAGCTTCAGGACAATGACCACAAGAGCGATTTAAACCACCTTTTAACATTATTTAACATTAGAAATAATGTCTAACGTTATATATATAGTCTATATTTGATGGGATATCAAATATAGACTGATGTACTGAGTACATTATATACACAGTAAACAACTGATAATTAAAAATTGCACACACAAATATCAGTCATCCTGAATTCACAAATTCTTTATTTATTATTGCATAATTAAAACTCTCCTACAGTCCAGTCAGTCACCATCAGTCGCAAATCGCGCGCATTTATTTAAATTTTACGTCACTCACTGACAAAGTTTTCCTAACCCGAAAAAAAAAAACTGATTGCCCTGCTCTGCCTCTGATTGGCTAGTACGTGTTGCCATCTGGATCAGAGCCAATTAGAAGCAGGATGTGGGTGGTAAAAAAAACTCTCCTACTGCTGTCTCCTGTGTGTATGGGGAAAAGGGAGGGACAGAGAGAACAGGCTAGAACTCCTACGTTTAAATAACATATAGAAAATATCTGCTTGATAACTTATTATGGAGCTGGGAACAAGCCCACATAAGAAACTACACTTTAGAAACAAGCCCAAAAAAACGCGACCCACGACTACCAATATTTGTAAGGGACTTTACAGAAAAACAAGCCCAAAGTTGCGTATAATAAGCGGACTTGGCAACACTTTTCAAAACACGCATCAACCGGAAACACTGCATGTCATATGCTGAGTCCCAATTCGCCTACTTATACTACGACCTAAAAGTATGTTCTTTTTTTGTGAGGAAAAAGTACATACTTTTGAGTGTGTAGCAAAAGAGTATGCACGTTCTGGGACATACTTCGAATGACGTCATGCAACGTGAACGACAACGTGGTTGCCTAGTTACGCACACCACAACTGTTAACGTTTCATTCATTCTTTATGTCTTTAGGGTTAAACATTTGAATTCTTACACTTAAAAGCTGAGGGCGCATCTCCGCTGCTGCACCCGGCTGCCATGTTTACATCACCACAAAGCCATCGCAAAGCTCCTCCCTCCCGCACGCAATGGGTTGTGGGCAATATTAGCACTTAGAGTGTGCATTGATCTGCACTTCGAATTCTAACCGGAAATAGTAGACCATCCGGGTATCTTTGGAATACTCTTTTCAACATACTACGATTTGGGACGTACTAATTCTAGTTTCGCATACTATTTAGGACGGATAGTATGCGAATTGGGACTCACCATTAATCTCTGACGAAACCAATGAGAGCCAATGAGCATTTGATATCGCTGCCGTAAAACATGTGGTAAAACTTTTTAACACATTTTTAAATAGTTAATATAGCTACAGAGGAAGGAGATACATATCGCCAATGAATGCGGTTTGAATTTGGATCTGTTCCTCACACCTTGGATCACATGGATACAGGATTTAAATAAAAATTAAATACTTTCATGATCATTTTATTTAATGCTTGTGCATGACAGCATACTAATAAAAATGATGTGCCCCCACACTCTTTTATAGATCAGTGTGTGTCCCATAGTAAACCAAATAAATATTACATGATAATGGTTAAATACTCTCTCTCTTTCTTTTCATGTAAGTTTAATGGCTATAAACACTATAATATTTATGGTAATCCTGTTTGGTAGGGTGAGTACGGTAGTCTCTAGCCTATGTGTCCTTTATGAATGGGCTGGCATTAGCTTTTGAGTAATTAATTATGTTTAACAAAGGAATTTTTTTTTTTTTTTTTTTTTTTTGTAGTTTACAGGCTACATTATTTTCAAATTTGTAAACCATAGTGGTGATTGGGTACAATTTAATCTGGAGGGTGGCGGTAGTGCGCTAAGTTAGTCCGCATCCGCCGTTAAGCAACCAAAGAAGAAGAAGAAGCTTTTGAGTAATGGCAGGTGCATGCTGATTGCCAGATGGGTGGTGATTTCTTGGAGACTGCAATGATGGTTTGTGCCAGTTTAGTAAAACAGTTGTCGTAGCTGTTGTTAGGTATGTGAGAATGTTGGATGTAATACTTTTTAACAGTGTGATATCGTGTATAATCATTTGCATTTAATTTTTTTGTGCAGATGGCAATGATGGTTTGTGCCAGAGTTGGAAAACTTGTCTAGCTGGTACTAGGTATGTGATTGTATATGGTTGAAGTGTGTGTTTGTTTTATATTGTGCCGTATTGGAATGTGTATTCAGGTTATTTGATGTATGGTGTTTTTAAAAATGTTTTAGCACAATAAGGAGGGTGTCTTTCTGGCTCTGTTTTAGGAGCTGGCCTGTGTCACTGTTATGAATGACTGTTTTTGTCTGGTGTAAAGTATTGCACATTTACACATGATATATTGGGGGTTGTTGAACCCTTATGGTATGGTCCGTGTACGTTTTGATAGTTTGTTTTCCAATTTGAAATGAAATAAGCAGAAACGAGAAAACGGCCCCTTTATTCGTTTTTCGTTTTTAAGCCTATTTGTGTTTTACAACTTTTGACGATTTGTTAATAAATACTGGTTACTTGGATGACTTGATTGGAGAAATTTATTGCTCGACATTGATATGCTTTACATAAGGAATCTAAGATTATTTGTATCAAGAATACTAATACAGAATTTAATAGAATTATAATTAAGTGCAGTTTAAAGCACTTGACTGATTTGCATAATGTTTCATTCTGTTTTGACTTGCCATTTCAAAGTCTACATTTTAACAATGACTGATCTGGGCCACACTCTATCCACCAACAATCGGCCCTCATGTTGTTTGCCGAATTCCCGCCGTGCCGTCATTGCCACACATGCAGGGGCCACAGATGCCAAGGCCACCCCTGTATAAACTCTGGCCACCCCTGTGGCCACCCCTAGGATGATTTGCTGTGGGTATTATTAATTTAAATGCAGAATGTAAATTCACAATAGTTTAAGAAGTGAAAAAAAATGCAGCACCTGCTGCAGCCACCGTTTTGAGTCTCTGAGCAACATTAAAGTGCTTCGTTCCTGAATGAATCAACCATTTAAATGATTCGGTTCAATCGCAATGACTCACTTATTAACAGTGACTCGCTGCCACCTATTGGCAGTTTTAATTTCACATTTTATGGAACCTTTTTATTTTTTAAATAATTTCAAACATCAGTTTTCAATGTTTTATGTTTAAAATATCAAAACATTATTTATTAATTTGTAACTGTAGGTTGAAGTATTCCATGTCCCACTGAGCTGCATTAAACAGTGTGTAAAAGCATCTAAATGGCACTTCAGATGCAGCTTAATAAAAAAAATCAGGTGTCAGCACAATTAAACATAAGATATAAGCACAATAACACTCAGCAAAATAGTCTAATTATCGTTATCGATAAAATCCTAGAACTCACAGAGATATAACTTTTTGTCTATATTGCAAACCCTTAATTTTTTTTCCTTTATTTTAATGTGCCACCCCAAAATTTACTGTGGCCTCATTTGGCCACCCCTGTTAAAAATTTCTGGGGGCGCCACTGCACACATGGCCCAGCTCTAGCTGAAAGGGTACATGCCATTGCCAACAGGAGGCCAGCAGTGCCACCTTGAGGCCACATGTGGGCCAACTCCGTTTGCTATGTGGGATGATGTAAGGAAGAGATTTGTTCATCATACAGTGTAGACAGCTTCACTGATTATAATGGGTTTTGTTTGAGAGAGCTTAAACTTGTGATCGACTTAAGTCAGTAATAATGTTATTTACTGTAAATGTTAATTGCTTGCATTCTGTATATTGATTTGCTGTTTGAATAACTGTGGAAAATGAAGCATTATAATTAGTAAGTTCCAATGTTTATATTAAACTGTGACTACGTTTACATGCAGCCAATAACCCGTTCAAAACTGGGATATTAGCAATAACCCGGTCGCGCACGGCCATGTAAACACCGGCAAAAACCTGGATATGCTCATATCTATTATACCTGGGGTACCCCTTTTCTAACCCGAATATTTGGTCTTGTAAACGCGTTTCGGCATATCCCCATCAAAATGTGTGTTCTGCGCATGTTCTATTCGCAAGGAATCTTGGTCTTTTGAGTCTTTGGATACAGGAAGAAGAATCGGAAATGACGCATATTGCGTCTTACGTCCAGACGCTAACCGGGCGTCGCCGTTTACATCGGAATATTGGCGACTGATTACACATTCCATGTATACAGGAGTAACTCTCTCTGCTCACGCATGTAAACGTGTTATCCCGAATGTTTCAGAAACCCAAATAGTGACCTTAACCCGACCATAACCCGAATTTTAACAGCTTGTAAACGTAGTCTGTGATAATTGGAAAATAGAGTGCTATAATCTTGAATTTTAATCACAGTATCCTTTTTTTCACAAAACTGACTGGCTATAATCTTATAAGTAAAAAAAAAAATGGGGGGAGGGGGGTAGGATATGTAGCTAGATCTTTCTGCATTCTCATGCCTCTTTGACCAAAATGACCTGTTTATGACTTAAATTGCTCTATAGCTCTTCCTGTTTTCTCAAACTATGCGCCAATCTTGCAATAAATGAGCAGCCAAGTTAGAACACAAATATTTGATATGCATGTTAATATATGATCACTTTACAATATGTAATGAACTTGAGAGGTTTAAGAGAAATTTATATGTAACATGATGGCACTTCTACACCATCGTAGCTTGGTGTTTTTGTGTTTGTCAAGTAACATGCACCAGTAGCATGGTGTGTTACCACAGTACATTACTGACTGCTCTATTTTAAGCTTCACACTTATCTCATTTCACACATTGGTTGATTTACCATGGCCTTTTTTCCACTGACGTTTTCATGATTAAAGGCTGTGTTACAGGGTTAATTTTTCAACGAATTTGTGCAGTTTGCTTGTTGGTAATAAACATTTAAACTGTATCGATTGTATTTTATGTTGTTGGGTATCACAAATGGGAATATAATACGAAAAAGTACGTACTATCTTACATCGGTCTCCTTTCCTCCACAATGCATTGCATTACGTCACATTGGGGAGAGAATTTACCAAAGCCCGCCTTGAGAGTGACGAGAGACAAGTAGTAGATGAGAGTATTCAGATAGTGCAGATTATAGATAAATACATAGATAGATAGATATACAGTAAGTAGACATTCAAAAGGTCCTTTTTTTTACCGCCGCAGTGTAAAGTGCATTTGCAGCTTTTGACTGCTGAGTGGCGCTTTTACCACAAGTTATCAAACAAGCACATTTTCGCAAATAGATGTCAGTTTTGCCTGGCTGATGCGTTACAATTGACTGCTTCAGTCACAGAAAATGAAAGAATAACACTATAGTTTTAATATTTAATATATTTAATATCCACAGATGAAAGTTTGGTATATATGAAGTTATGTGCATTTCTTAGAAAGAATTCAAGCAGGATAAATGTCAAGCCTATGTCTGAGCCTGTGCTTATATTTTCTAAGCTACATGGTATTTAACCATATTTTAGATTTGAGACATTTAAAAGGTGTGCAGTATTATTATATTAATTATGTGTTATGAGCATTAAAAGTGGTAGTCTATTTTAGGGGTTAGGCTACATGGATTAGTATGCAAAATGTCAATATTATCATATATTATGCCTATATTTTGATTTATATTTTAACTATAAATATATTTTTCCTTAATAAAACAACATGCATTTTTGTTATTCGTTACCTGTCCTTTATTTTGACATAACTTATTGGGAAAAAGACATTTGTCTGTAAAATGATTAAGAAATTGTTTAAACGTGAAGCACTGTATAATTTCATTCCCATTATTTAGGCCTAATTAGCCTAAAACAAGAAACGAATAAATTAAACCTGCACGATTTAGCTAAATCTTTGAAACTCTAAAGAATGGACGGATTGATAAAACGTCCACGATTAAACTCAAGTTCTCTCATAATCAACAGAATTCACACAATGTAAAAAAGAGCTTTAATAATTGACAACTTAAGTGATTTTAAAGGGAGCCTTGTTTACTTGCTTTTAAAGTTGGGCAATAGCATACGGCCTAAAAAAAAAAAATCTGATTTATGATTAAATCCGATTTTTAAATCAATATTCAAATGACGAAAAAAATTTTACTAAGCAAGTTTTAATATAGTTCTTTATCATTCATTTAGCAGTCAAATTTATAACTGCTACAAGATGATAAAAAAAAGTAACAGTAATGCTATTACCTTAATGCTGGTAAGACCTTTATTTTTTATTATTTATTTATTTAATACTAGCCCAACATGCATCTAATCATCCACTCAGTGTTAAGAGCTGTTTAGATTAAAACTGGCAGCTCAGCAGTGAGTCAGTGTCATGGACGGAGGACCTGTTAATATATTTTCTAGTCTATATTTCCATCTCTTTATGCCACTGGTTTATTTCTTTATTTTTGTATTATAGAACTTATTTGTAAATAGAGCAGTCACTGTCTGTGTCTACACCAGACAAGAGAGCTGTCATCTGTGCCCCGCTGCACTAAAAGTGTGTCTAAACTTGATGACATCACACTACAGTATAGTGTCAAATCATCTGAATGCAGTATCAGTACATTTAATCATAAACAGAATGAGCATCCGTTCACTGATGGGGATCGTGTCCAGTGTATCCATCACTGCGTTCTGTTGTCTTTTGTTGGATCGCTCCACTTGTGTCCGGTGTAGACCTGGCGTGCTTTTTTTTTTTCTTTTTTTTTTTTTTATGTTACAGCCCTGCTTGCTTTAATTTTTTATTTAATATATACGTATATCTGTATAGGCTGCATGGTCGTATTATCGTATTATTTACTGCCATGCGACCAGCAAAAGTAAAGCTTGGAGAGTCGATCAACGAGCATTGCTGCAGGTTGATTTTTGGCGGATGTGTTGCGCTTGTGTTTCCACGGTCGTCTTCATTTCATCAGGTGAAACGTCTCTCTCACTGGCAGCAGAGTCTGTGAGCAGCAACAACTTCCCCTCCGCGCGCACTGATACCAGAAACACACTCCACCTTCACTCTGTGGATAAAGTCGGTTTTACCAGTATGTTTGAAATGTTATGTTCATAACGTAGCCTATAAAAAAAATTAAAAAACAGGAGAGTTTCAAAGTGTCTTAGGTTATTGTGTGTAAACTTTTTTTCCCTACCACATGCCAAACTAATAACATTGTAAGCATTACATCTTTAATTGCTGATTTCTGCTGTGAAAATTTTGTTTGTGGTGAAAATAACAGTACATTTTTGTCAGTTGTTTATCTAAACAGATCGATTAACTTCTTAAAGTTTTCAAAATCAGATAGCATACTGATAATGTAGTAGCACTGTAAGATTACATTTGTTTGAATGCATTATTGCTAAAGAGATTGCGTGTGAATGTGCTGTATCTGTTTAAATCATGCTTTAACCTGAAAATCAGTAAAAGAAACAGACAAACTCTTATAGCCTGTTACATCCCGCTTGACTGTTGCAGTCTTTGTAACATCTGATCAAGCTATTGCAAAATTAGTTTAACATGAATTCTTGCTGAATATGCAGTTATGGGCTGTTGGCATGAATTGTACTTGTGATGGAGCGCCTTTGGAGCAAGTGAAAACCAAGACGATCATATTCAAGTGTTTGTGCAAAAATTATTAATGTGCATTAATGACAGGGACTCATCACTTAATTTTTTTTTTCTGATAATTTATATTTTTTTAATTAACATAATTTTAATTAACATAGCTTGAAATGTTTTTTAAATGAAAACGAATTGTGTAATCTGTGAATGTTGCATTTCTCTCGTCGGAGAGCAGCACTGTAAATTTCATCTTGCATTCGACAAGAAAACATTTTTTTTTATTAATAAATAATTAAAATGTCCAATTTTTCACAATTAATAGGCTACTTCTGCATGTGCTTTGTTGCAAACTTGCATTTGTTGCATATGCTTGAGCACGGAATATACAACCCATTCTCACTCCAAAGGCGTCAAAAACCGAAGCATGGTCAAGCGCCCCTTTTATGACGCCAAATGTGCCTCTCGGCGTCGAATATCAAAGCACTACGACCTTCATTGCTTTCAGTGGGAAACCTTTGGTGTCAGAATTCGACACGAGGACATGATGTTTATCGCTATGAAATCTATCGAGTGAGATTCATGCCAAAACCTCTCACACACACAAAATGTGTTTTACTCACACCCAACAATTCACAAACAAACTCAGTGTGGTTTGCAAATACAAAACATCACTCACAAACTAATGCATTTTGTTCTGCAAATAAAAAACGTAGCTATCAAACAAATACAGTACATTTTACATATACAAAGAAACTTATGTCTTCAATGACAAAAATATCTTCCAAGTACAAACTAAAATCCTTCAAATACAAAACAAAATCCTTCAAATACAAAACAAAATCCTTCAAATACAAAACAAAATCCTTCAAGTACCAAAACAAAATTCTACAAGTACGAAAAACTGTCACGTGACTTTTGGCACAAATTTTCCGCCTTGCTGATCCACACGCAAATGCCTTCAGATCCACACACATGCTAGTAAACGGTCATGTAATTCGCACTCCACAACAGCGGGTGGCGCTGTTAGCGACTTGCTTGGCGCCGCCACTGACATGGAAACAGGAGAGAACAAGAAACGCTAGCGTGAGGGACGTTTTGAACGGTAGGAGTTACCTGCTGGGAGGATGGCGGCTAACTCAAACAAGGAAAAAACTGGGAATACAAGAAGGCAGAGTGGGCATGGATCAGAGATAGTTAGAAGGGAAGATATGGGGGAAGAGGACGATGATATGGACACAGGATGGACACAGGTAGAGAGGAAATCAGGAAGGAAGGTAAATAAGAAAAGAAAAAAGGGTAAGGGAGAAAGATCGGATAGTAGTTCGGTACCCAGTGAGGAAGAAGATGAAGACCGAAACAAAATTAACAATAAAGTAGTTAGGGTAATAGTAAAGTTCAAAGGAGAAGTAGGAATCTCAGGTATAAACCCAATGGCACTGACGTATGAATTAAGGAAGCAGGTGGGTGAAATAATGTTTGCTAAAGTGCTACAAGATGGCGCCTTGATGATAGCATGTAATAGCGAAGAGCAAAAGAATAGGGTTGCAAAACTAAAAACCGTGGGGAAACAGGCGGTGGCGAGTTACAAGATTGTAGGCCAGGAATCGTGGGTCTATGCTGTAATAAATGGAGTACCAATAGGACTAAGCATGGAGGAAGTTAAAAAGAATATAGTAGGGGGAAAGGTGTTGGATGCAGTTAGATTGCAGATGAATAGAGAAGGGAAAAGAGTAAATAGTTTATCAGTGAGGCTAAAACTTGAAGGAAAAGAAATACCAGAGAGACTGAAGATGGGCTTTGTTAGTTATCTGGTAAGGAAATATATAGCTCCACCTATGAGGTGTTACAAGTGCCAGAGGTATGGTCATACAGCATTAGTGTGTAAAGCTAAGACAAGGTGCGCACGATGTGGGGGGGGGGGGGGAGCATGAATTTGGTAGGTGTGGTGAAGGAGTGGAGGTGAAATGTTGTAATTGTGGTGGTAATCATAATGCTGCATATGGAGGTTGCGAGGTGAGGAAAAAAGCTGTGGAGATCCAAAGGGAAAAAACTAAAGGTAACATTTCATATGCAGAAGCAGTGAGAGTAGTAAATGCTAGGAATAAGGAAAGTAGGGCAGGAGAAATGGAGGATAGAAATGGTGGTGAGAGTACAGGAGGAAGAAGAGAGAGCAAAATACCAGAAGAAGCAATGATAGTAAATAAGAAAAGATTTGTACTGTTTATGGTTGAAGTAATAAACTGCACAGCGCAAACTGAAAGGAGAACAGAAAAGATACAGATAATTGTCAAAGCTGCAGAAAGATTCCTAGATATTAAAGGACTGAAATGTGAGGAGATAATGAGAAGTCTAATCAATACAGAATCTTAGCTGAGTCAGGAGATATGGGTTGGTTAATTATTATTATGTTAAGTATCCTTCAGTGGAATGCCAGAAGCCTCTGTGCAAATGGACAAGAATTTAAAGGATATATAAATGAATTGAATGAAAAGCCAGATGTGATATGTGTGCAAGAAACTTGGCTGAAGCCTAGATTAGATTTTGTTTTAAAAGGATATATAAGTGTGAGAAGGGATAGGGAAGAAGGGAATGGTGGAGGATGTATGGATTTTATAAGAGAGGGAGTGGCGTATAGAGTTCTGGAGAAAGGAACAGCAATAGAGTACATAAGTATTGAGATATGGATTGGGAAAAAGAAGTATGTAATAATAAATTTCTACAATCCATGTAAAAGACTAACTTTAGAAAGTATGGAAGGTATTAAAGGGATAAATGAAGATAGAGTAGTATGGTGTGGAGATTTTAACGCCCATAGTACATTGTGGGGAGGTCTAAAAACAGATAATAATGGGAGGGTCATTGAAGAGGTAATGGAAAGGAAAAATTTAGTCTGCATAAATGATGGTAGCTATACCCGTATGGATTTGAATTCAGGTAATAGATCAGCAATAGATATAACAATAGTGTCAAATACGATAGGAGCAATAACAAACTGGCAAGTATTGAAGAACTGTTCAGTGGGAAGCGATCATTTCCCAATAATAAGTGCTATTGGAAATTGTGAGAGAGGGAAAGGAGATCAAGGAAATATAGTTAAATGGAAATATGAGAAAGCAGATTGGGAAAACTTTTTATTAATTAGTGAGGAAAGGTTAAAAATGATCAAGTTTACTGAGGAAATAGTCATTGAAAATAAGTATGCAGAACAAGTAGCAGGGATACAGAGTGCAGCAAATGAAAACATCCCGATAAGGAAGGGGAAGCGGAGAGGAAAAATAGTCCCATGGTGGAATGAGAGATGTAAAATAGCAATTAGAAAGAAAAGGAAAGCCCTCAAGGAATTGAAGAAAACACATAATTGGGAATATTTAATAGGGTATAAGAAAAGCCAGGCAGAAACTAGGAGGGTAATAAGGGAAGTGAAGAAAGAGTATTGGAGATCATTTTGTGAAGAAATTGGGAAAAGCACTCCTGTGGAGGAAGTATGGAATATGATTAAAAAGATGAGTGGTATAAGGAAAGAGTTTGAATATCCAGTATTAAGTGTAGGGGAAGAACTTGCAATTAGTGATAAGGAGAAAGCAGAAATATTTCGAAGGGAGTTTTCAAAAATAAATAGTTCAGACAATTTGACAAAAGAAAGTAAGGAAATGAGGGAAAAACTGATGGAAGAGAATTTAAATATAAAAGAAATAAGGGAGGGAACACAGGATGTACTAGATGTACCATTTTCATTGACAGAGTTAAAGAGAGCATTAAAAAGTACAAAAGCATCTGCACCAGGAGAAGATGGGATTAGTTATGTGATATTGAAGAAGTTGAGTGATGAATCGCTAGGAGTGGTGCTGAAATTTTATAACAAGGTATGGGAGAAAGGGAGAATACCACAAAGTTGGAAAGAAGGTTTGATTATTCCCATTAAAAAGCCAGGTAAAGATACAAGTGTTCCAGTAAACTATAGACCAATAGCGTTAACATCGCATTTATGTAAACTAATGGAGAAAATGGTAACAGAAAGACTGATGTATCATATGGAGAAAATAAACTATTTTTCAACGTATCAAAGTGGATTTAGGAAAGGAAGAGGTACGATAGATTCAATTCTAAACTTAGAAACCGATATTAGGAAAGCTTTTATAAACAAAGAGTATGTAGTTGCAGTGTTTTTTGATTTGAAAAAGCGTATGACATGTTATGGAAGGAGGGGCTGTTGATAAAGTTAGATCAGATAGGTATAAGTGGAAGACTATATAATTGGATTAAGGAGTTCATACTTGAAAGATACATTAAAGTTAGGATTGAGGATTGTGTATCAAGAGAAGGAAAAATTGAAAATGGCACTCCTCAGGGAAGTGTTATAAGTCCTTTGCTATTTATTATTATGATTAATGATGTGTTTGTAACTATCGATAGAAATATAAATAAATCATTGTTTGCAGATGATGGTGCTTTGTGGATTAGAGGTAGAAATGTAGATTTTATCATTAATAAAATGCAGTTGGCATTAAAGGAGGTTGAAAGGTGGTCATATAAATGGGGTTTTAAATTCTCAATAGAGAAAACCAAGTACATTATATTTACAAATAAAAGGTCAAGCAAAGATTTAAAATTAAGGTTATACAATAAAGAATTAGAACAAGTTAAAGTAATACGATTCTTAGGAATGTGGTTTGATACTAAAGTTACATGGAGCACACATATAAGTAAAATGGAGGAAAAATGTAAGAGAATTATAAATGGCCGCCATCTTGACCAAGATGGCGGCGCGAACACATCGCGAGGCTCAGCGTCTCTCCAGTTTTTGCAATTTTGCAGTTTTATTCCTGCTCATCTCGGGTCTGTTCGTACTGAACAGCTTTGCTTTAACATCATACACCCGACAGGAGCTTTTGGATATCGGTGAGGACTTTACCAGCAGTTTTATCACCAATCTTCAACTCATCCCTGAGATCGCTAGAACACCCGAAGCTTCACACTCTACCCGGCCGGGCGGAAGTGCTCGCAGGCGGCGTCGGGATCGTAAACAAAGGCGGGGGAAGCGCGGAGGTCTAAGAGCTAAGCTAAAGCTAACACCGCTCCGGCTCTCTTTACCCAGCATTTTTCTCGCTAATGTGCGGTCACTGGTGAACAAAATGGATGAGTTACGACTCCGCATCACCCACAGTAAGAAACTTCTGGACTGCAATGTCATGGTTTTCACAGAAACATGGCTACACAGCGACGTACCCAACAATGCCATTGAGCTAGCAGGACGCTACACGCTCCGGGCAGATAGAACGGCAGATGACTCAGGCAAGACAAGAGGTGGTGGATTGTGCATTTATGTCAACAAAGCTTGGTGTACGAACACTGTCATTGTTGGGAGACACTGCTCAGCTAACCTAGAGTTTCTCATGGTTAAATGTAGACCTTTTTATCTGCCACGGGAGTTCACTTCCACCATAATAACCGCAGTCTATATTCCACCCGATGCTAATGCCAAGCTTGCTTTGAACGAACTTCATGCAGCCATTAGTAAACAACAGACTGCTCACCCGGAGGCTGCTTTTATTGTCGCGGGTGATTTTAATCACTGCAAATTAAAAACAGTACTCCCCAAATTTCACCAGCATGTTTCCTGCCACACCAGAGGAGACAAAACTTTGGATCATGTTTATACAAACATTAATGGAGCTTACATCGCGAGCCCCCTCCCCCACCTCGGACAGTCTGATCACCTTTCTTTGTTTCTCACCCCTAAGTATTCACCCCTCATCAACCGTGTGAAGCCATCAGTGAGGACCATCAAAGTGTGGCCAACTGGAGCTGACTCTTTACTTCAAGACAGGTTTCAACACACTGACTGGAGTATGTTTGCTTCACAGGCTGCCTGTGGCTCTCACACAGACATTGATATCTACACCTCCTCCCCAGATAGCAATGAGTCGGCGGACCGCCGGCGGCGCTCCGGCGGCAGTAGAAGCGTCAGAATAGCGTAATCGCAAACACGTTTGACGGTGCACCGCCGGCGGCAGCCGCTTTTTAGAAGCGGCAGCCGCCTTCCTACCGCCTTCGTTCCGCGGCCGGCCCGCGGGCCAACCGCCGTCCCGCCGCCGTTATATCAAAGGCGACCCTTCCGCGGCCCGTCGGAGGCAAACGCTATTTTCGAGCGATCGGTCGCC